>NW_027459782.1:0-88462 GCF_025594145.1 Primulina tabacum | reverse complement strand
TCAGTTTGTGGGAAGCTCAAGTCAAAAGCCCCTCTCTTTCCAATGTCTTGTTTAGAATTTTGCCATAGTTTTCCTCCGCTTTCTCGTCCCAAAACTTGTTTACATCATGATTGCAGATGATGATGCACATTAAATTGTTTCTTTCTTGGGCATTTTATCAAACACCTTCAAATCACCAACTTTCCCTTCAATCTAATTCACAAAACTAGAAGATTCTTTCACACACCAAACTTGTTAACCACAATAACTACACCTCAACAATATACACACCAATTCAATCAACAATATCAAGATTGTACTCCACTAAAATTCAATTTTTCTTCCATAACCAACGACACCACAATTTTGAATTTGAAAGCAAATGCACTATGGAATGGCTCACCTTGATTGTTGAAATGATTCTTGTAAGAACAAACTCGGAGCTCCAATCAATTCTTTGTGAAAATTTTCGAGCACTCTTTAAACCCTAGGTTTGGTGTTGAATTTATGCAATAAGATGGATATAAGATGGAATTATTGAAGTTATGTAGGTGTGTAGTGGAATATTTGTGCTTGAAGAACAAAATTTGAGAGTGGAGTGTGTTTCATAGGGATTTCGAAGTGGAGGAGAGAATTTGAAGAAGGGTTACGGTTATGTCCAATTTCTGCTTGTTTCAGACTTTTAAAACATCGACCATGGGTACGGTCCTAAACACACCGCAGGTGCGGTCAGGACGCTAGAATTTTAAGTTTCGATCTTCAGCGACCGCAGGTGCGCTGTTTTGGTACCGCGGGCGCGGTGTGTGTTCTGGAATTTCAGTGCGGGGCGGTGACAAAATGACCGCGGGTGCGCGTGGCCTACTGGAAATTTTCAATTTTTTTTTGAATCCACAACAACCGCGGGTGCGGTGTAAATGTTACCGCGGGTGCGGTAATCTCTCGGCCAATCCAATGCAGGTGCGCTCCTGAAACTACCGCGGGTGCGGTCTTGAACTGGAATTTTATGTTTTTTTCAATAAGCACCGCGGGTGCGCTCCAAAAGAAACCGCGGGTGCGGTGTAGGTACTGGAAAATTTTATTTTTCTTTCATCAAGTACTGCCGGTGCGGTGTTTTTCCAGCGGGTGCACTATCAAAAATGGTTTTTTCCTCAAATTTTAATCCTGAAAAACACAATTTAGTTCATAAGAATTTGGGAAGATAAAAGAACACATTATATAAAAAATACACATCCTAAAATAAGAATACAAAAGTAAAGCTAAACCAAAAACGAAATGTAATAAAGAAACAAAAAAAATTTGGGTTGCCTCCAAAAAGCGCTTGTTTAACGTCGTCAGCCCGACTATACCAATTTTGTTCATGGTGGTTCGCTCAACCCAATGATGTCGATATTCCTTACTTCAGTCCCATAATAAGGCTTATCCACTGACCATTCACCTTGAAAGTTCTCCATCGTTGCATTTTAACTCGATAGCCCCATGAGGGTATACTGTTTCTACAACAAATGGTCCTGACCAACGCGACTTCAACTTACCAGGAAACAACTTCAAACGAGAATTGAATAATAATACTTGTTGCCTCGGTTTTAACTCCCTTCGAACAATGATTTTGTCATGCCACTTCTTAGTTTTCTCTTTATATATCTTGGCATTCTCATATGCGTCATTTCGGAATTCTTCCATTTTATTTAGTTGCAATTTTGACATCGGCAGATGCTTTCAAGTTAAAGTTCAACTTCTTAATCGCCCAGAATGCTCGGTGCTCCAATTCTAGTGGCAAGTGACATGCTTTTCCAAATACGAGCCTATAGGGAGACATCCCAATAGGTGTTTGAATGCAGTTCGGTATGCCCATAGTGCATCATCCAACTTGATTGCCCATCCTTTCGGTTAATGTTGACTGTCTTCTTCAATATTTGTTTAATTTCCCGGTTGGATATTTCAGCTTGTCCATTCGATTGGGGATGATACGCCAGTGCCACTTTATGCTTCACATTGTATATAGCCAAGAGTGATTTGAAAATGTTATTGCAAAAATGTGTACCTTCGTCACTTATAATAGCTCTCGGTGTTCCGAACCTTGTGAAGATGTTCTTATGCACAAATTTAGCTACAACACGAGCATCGTTAGTATTGGTGGCGATTGCTTCCACCCATTTTGAAACATAATCCACAGCTAATAAAATATAAGAATTACCAAAGAAGGGGGAAAAGGTCCCATGAAATCAATGCCCCAAACGTCAAAGAGTTCTACTTCCAAAATATTCGTAAGTGGTAGTTCGTGACGTCTAGAAATGTTTCCTAACCTTTGGCATCTATCACACGATTTACTAAGGTATAACTATTTAAACAAACTAGGCCAATAGAAACCAGATTGCAATAGCTTAGCTGCTGTTCGTGTTGCTCCAAAATGTCCACCATAAGGTGACGAATGACATTGTTCCAGGATTTTGTTTGCATCGTCGCCATCCACGCATCTCCTTATAACTTGGTCAACACATCTCTTGAATATGTATGGATCATCCCATAGGTAAAAATTTGCATCGTGAATGAATTTCTTCTTTTGGTGATAACTCAAATCTGGAGGAAGAGTACCACAAGACAAGAAGTTAGCTATATCAACAAACCATGGGAATTTAGAATTTACCTCAAAAATCTGTTCGTCTGGAAATGCTTCTTTGATTCTTCATCTTTTTTATCTTCAAGTTCTAGTCGTGACAAGTGATCAACTACTTGTTTTCAACCCCTTCCTATCCTTTACTTCAAAATCAAACTCTTGGAGCAATAAAATCCACCTTATCAAGCGTGGTTTTGCATCCTTCTTGGCAAAAAGGTATCGAATAGCTGCATGGTCAGTGAAAACAATTACCTTTGTGCCGACCAAGTAGGGTCTAAACTTGTCAAATGCAAATACTACTGCAGCATCTCCTTTTCAGTAGTTGTGTAATTTTGTTGTGCAGCATCCATGGTTCGACTTGCATAGTAGATTGATCTAAAAAATTTATCACGCCTTGGCCAAACACCACACCTACTCCATAATCACTAGCATCACACATCAACTCGAAGGGCTCCTTCCAATCTGGTACTATCATGATTGGTGCTGTCACCAATGCCTTCTTGATCTTCTCAAATGCCTGCAGACGATCATCATCAAAAATAAAAGTTGATTCTTTTTCAAGCAAATTACACAAAAGTTAGAAATCTTAGAAAAATCTTTGATAAATCTACGGTAAACACCGGCGTGTCCTAAGAAACTCCTTATCCCTTTGATGTTCTTCGGTGGTGGAATCTTTTCAATTGCAACCACTTTGGCTCTGTCTACCTCTAATCCTTAGAAGACACTTTATGTCCAAGAACAATACCCTCTTGGACCATAAAATGACACTTCTCCCAATTAAGAACTAAGTTCTTTTCTTGACATCTCTGCAAAACAAGGGAAATGTTATGTAAACATTGATCAAATGAAGAGCCAATACCGAGAAATCATCCATGAAAACTTCCATGATGTCTTCCACCATGTCTGCAAATATGGCCATCATACACCTTTGGAAAGTAGCAGGTGCATTACATAGTCCAAAAGGCATCCTCCTAAAAGCAAACGTGCCATAGGGGCACGTGAAAGTTGTCTTCTCTTGATCCTCTGGTGCTATAGCAATCTGGTTATAACCTGAATAACCATCTAAAAAACAATAGTGACAATAACCAGCAAGTCTATCAAGCATTTGATCAATAAAAGGTAATGGAAAATGATCTTTCCGTGTGGCGTTGTTCAACTTCCTATAATCAATACATACTCGCCATCCAGTTACAGTACGAGTAGATATTAGTTCATCGTTTTCATTCTTTATCACAGTCATTCCACCCTTTTTAGGCACTACTGCACATGAGACACCCAACTGCTGTCAGAAATAGCATATATAAATCCAGCATTTAACAATTTCAACACTTCATTTTTCACTACCTCTTTCATGGCTGAATTTAACCTTCTCTGATGATCCACATAAGGAGCGTATGACTCCTCCATTAAAATTCTATGCATGCATATGGTGGGACTAATCCCCTTGATATCAGAAATCGACCACCCAAATGCAGTTTTAAATTTCCTCAACACTCTCAACAATTTCTCTTTTTCATCTAAAGTAAGAAAGGAAGAGATATTACCGGATATATCGACTTCTCACTCAAGAAAGCATAGCAAAGATGACTTTGGCAATTCCTTCAAAACAGGGGATGAATGTATAATCTCTGAACACTTTTCTTCATCCAACTTCTCCTTTGCGGCTTCCTTCACCTTTGGCAACTCCTCAAGAGCCAAAAGTTGCTCTCTCAATTCCCAATCATCATCAACTTTACCAACAGTACTAGAAAGGCATCTTTCTAATGGATCTTTTACTGTATGACTTATACCAATCTCAGCAACACAAGATTCAATTATATCAATGCTTTTACAAGTACTCACCTCGTCATTACCTTTAATAGCCTTATAGATCTTGAATATCACAGCTTCCCCACCAACTCTCAAGGTGAGTTCTCCTTTGTGTACATCTATCATGCATTCCCAGTGGCTAAGAAGGGTCGCCCAAAAATCAATGGAGCATCTTGATCTTCTTCTATATCAAGTATTACAAATCAGCAGGGAAGATAAACTTGTCAACTTTTACCAAAACATCTTCAACAATTCCACGAGGATAGGTGAGTGACCTATCTACAAGTTGCAAGTTATAGTGGTTGGTTTTACCTCCCCAAGCTTCAAGTCCCTATAAGTAGAAAATGGCGTAAGATTAATACTCGCTCCAAGATCACATAAAGCTTTATTAAAATGATTACCACCATAATAATGCAAGGAATAGTAAACTCCCTGGATCTTTTAGTTTTTGTGGTAGCTTCTTTTGGAGAATGGCGCTACATTCTTCGGTCAATTTCACTGTCTCGAATTCTTGCAACTTCCTCTTCTTTGACATCACATCTTTGATGAACTTTGCATATGTGGGGACCCGGGCTCTAACTTATTCTTTTTGGGATTAATTGGATAATTGCTAGAAATGTGGGTCAAATTTTGCTTTTAACATTAAATCAAATGTATATAAATCAAGCACAATAACTTTCTCTCTTTTATTTCAACAAACCTAAATACATGTCTTGTTTCATTTCAAATGTATACAAACTAGTGTTCAATACTAACTACACACCACAGTAGTACATGTCTAGTAAGAAACCACTAGTAATCTTCTTCTATGCCCGTAATCTCCACGCTATCTCGATCTCTCATCTCTGTCGCGACCCAAATCCTGTCCCACTATCGTTATGCACGCATACAGACACAACAACAGCCGGAAACTCCGGTGAGAACAAATCCCAGTATAAAACATGTATACACAATATAAATCATGAACATACTATCATGGATGTATCAACAACAATACATCTTATAGACTAAAAACATAATCAGAATAAGTCAAGCAATGTAATTCAACTCATATCTTTGACTCACTTCATATCTATTCTAGGGATCCAGGTGTGAATAAGATGTAACAGGTCTCCCACCTACTCTCCCAATCGGGGTGGCGTTACATCTATTCCTAAACTTCGGTCCTGTCGTATCGAATTCTACAATCGGAGTGAATCTTCCCTATGCTTCGATATCACTGAACGTTTAGAAAATTGGCGTATCTACCAATGACTCTCCTATCTCAGTACATATATATAAATCATATAAGTACAAACATAACAAGTATGTGATTTTGGGAACTCAATTGAATCTCATTTGAGTTGTATCTTCCCGAATTCACATGAATTATACCTTCTTGTCGGTACAATCTTGTCGTAATCGAAGTCTCAATGCTAAATCTGTCAAGATCAACTTTGAAATAACAATGTTGGAATGTACAATATCAATCACAACTCAATTCAACATATATATGTATCAATAATCAGTCTTGATACATTGACGGCATAACGGCGTAATTTCTCGATACCGATCAATTCAACAACAATAATCAACTCTCACAATGAATAAGCAACACCATATACACATCATACTCTCAAATCTGCATATTCTTAACTCAACCTATGCTGGAATTCACAATAATCACAATACGATATCATTTCTTCGATCCGGTTGCATTTTCTACAATGGCTAGAATCTTAAGCAATATCATAGAACTCACATCATAATCTTCCAACACATAAATTATCAAAACAGGCGGAAAGATATAAAAATATACCCCTTTTGAAGTCCTTGTCATGAGGAACAAGAATCTTATCTCGGATATAAATTCGGTTGGTTGGATCTCTTCAAAATCAACACTCTAAGCTTGAAGGACTTGAAGAATATTTCATGTATGCTCTCGTTGGGTTTCTGAAATGCTGTGCTGAAATGAAGACACGCTTGATATAATGCATAGTTAAGGACACATGTTTCATTCTTTATTCAACACGCAAGACCGCGGGTGCGCTCCTTCTTGACCGCGGGTGCGGTAGCTCACTGTATCCCCTTCAAATTTTCTAGAATCATTGATAAGCACGACTTATATAGCATTTTAGGGATCTTATTTTGTCGTATTCGTGCGTAGCTGGCATTTTATTTCGCGCTTATTTCGGCTCATTAGGGCTAGTTAACAGTTTGACCAAAAGAGGGAATGAAAGCCAAAGAAATGAAAGAAAAGTCAAGCGTCGTTGTGCCATGTCATGAAATACCCGGAAAAATAGTAAAACTTCACAAGGAGAACACCCGGACCCAGGGACGGACCCCTTCTAAGGGTCCGTGTACATCAACCCCAAAGAAGAGAAATCCGAGACTACCCGGACCCATACACGGACCCCGTGTAAGGGTCCATGCCTCAGAAGCTCGAGGAAGAAAAAATCCAGGTCTACACGGACCCCTCTCCGGATGCAGGCACGGGGTCCGTGTACACGATATCAGATCGAGATTTTGGCGAAGGTTGCTCGTGATTTGGGAGAAAATAAAAAAGGAAAAGAAACGGGGAGAAGAAAAGAAGGGTTGTTAAAAATTCGGAGGAGACGGCCGACTTGGAGGAGGAAAAAGAGGCGCAAGCTTGAGACTCTTGAAGACGGCGACGCTGGGAGAAACGAGAGGAAAAACATCACACTTACACGCAAGATCCGCTCACCATCATTGAGAATTTCTCCTCTCTTGTTTTCTTAATTTTTTTTAGACATGAATTCGAATATTAAATTTGATTTTAGTTTTGAATTTATGGAGTAATTCCCTCTTGTGATCGGGACCACGATAGGGACAAACGATTGATTTTTGTTTATTCATTGGGTTGTTTGATTTATGAAATTAGTCATGTTATTGATTAATGTTTGCATAATTTTCGTGCTTTTAATCTGGCCAATTATTTGCATGTTTGTCGTTCGATCTTGACTCAAAAGGGAATAGATTGAATTTAGCTTCAAAAATATTAATCAACACACGGTTAAACCGACTAGAAATAGTATTCGGTTTCAGTGTTGCGATTTTAGGCGACAGCTGTAATTCTATCGTTGATGCATGCGTTTTTGTTTAATTAAATTCAATTAGAAATAATTGGACTATTAAATGAAAATAGGATTATAAATGCTAGAAATAGATTTATAATTAAATTGGAGGATTGCATCGTGACTTCGAATAATTGCTCGTTGAAGAATTCCAGTTCTTGAATCTAATCAGAGTTTGTTACCGTCGTGAGTTCCCGGTCATTCTATTAAAATTTGAAAATCCCAAGTTTCAAGCTTCTCTGATATTGATTTAGCCATTAAATTAGCATAAATTAGTTTTAAAAATTCACTTAGTTGAAATAATAATCAAATCACTCGTTATTGTTTGCCTAGATTAAATAAAATAATTAAATCTTGGTAATTAAACAATAGTCTCTGTGGGATAGATATTTGGACTGTTCGTCCATTTACTATAACTTGACCTAGTCCGCTTGCTAGAATTAATCCCAACCGAAATCGTCGGTCAAGTTTTTGGCGCCGTTGCCGGGGACTATTTATTTGATATTAGGATAAATTATTTGTTTGAGACTAGGCTTTTACTCTTAGTTTTAAAATTTTTCATTCTTTCTTTAGCATCTTAATTAACTTTTTTTTAGCTTTTTATACTCTTTTGGAGCTTAAATCGTGCACTTAAATTTTTGATTTCAGGGGTTAGCTCGTGTTATATGAGCCGTGCTCAAGACGTCAGGAATCTAGTGCCACTTGATCTTGAGAATGAAAGCACTCTCCGCAGTATCCGCAGAGCTCGAAGGAACAATGACTTAACTCTGGAATTTGAATCTGAAGCAGAATCTGAATTAGACCGTAAACCAGAGGTCGAGGAAATGGCCGGAGAAGAGGATAATCCTACGTTGATGGAACTTCATCGACCCGCGTTCGGAGGTTATGGGTCTAGTATTGTGCGTCCCACAATACAGGCAAATACATTTGAGCTTAAACCGGGCATCATCCAGATGATCCAACTTCAAGTCAAATTTGGAGGATCACCTTCTGAAGATCCCAATGCACATCTAGAAAATTTCTGTCAATCTGTGATACAATCAAGTGCAATGGGGTGAGTACTGATGCCATTCGTCTCAGACTGTTTCCATTCTCCCTGCAAGGAGACGCTATGGAATGGCTTCGTGATCTGCCAGCTGGTTCAATCACTACATGGGATGGATTAGTTGAGGTATTCTTACACAGGTACTTTTCCCCAACTAAAATTACACAATTGCGGAATGAGATCACATCTTTCAGGTAGAGAGATGGGGAATCACTGAATTCAGCATGGGCAAGATTTAAAAGATGTTGAGGATGTGCCCGAGGCATGGCTTTTCAATAGGACAACAAGTTGAGACATTCTATTATGGGGTAGATCCTTCTGTGAGATCTATGCTCGATCGGCAGCCAACTAAAGCTTATATAGGAAAACGCCAACTGCAGCACTTGAAATCATCTCGAATATGGCGGAAAGCAATGTGGGTTGGCAAGATAACCGAAGGGAGAAGAAGATCGGATTCCTTGAGATGGATGCTTTAACAGCAATTACACCGAAACTTGATGGATTGACACATCAGATGGCACAATTACAAGCACAGAAATCAATACCAGTCAAGTCAGTGAATCAAATTCAAGGAAGTGCTGAAATGGTTGGAGGTTCATCTAGTGACGTGCCATTCATACTAGATATGTCTTGTGAGGGAATACAGTGCTTTGGGGGGGATTCAATAAATTATGTGGGAACCAAGGTCGTCCACAATATAATCCATACAGTTTCTCATATAATCCGGGCTGGAGGAATCATCCGAATTTTGGGTGGAGGCAACCAGAAAATGCTATCGAGCAACTACAATTTAATCCTCCACAGCATCCCACACAACAAAAACCTCCTCAACAACCACCTAAACCTCCGCAAGGTGCTGGACCGTCTATGCCACCCGGTTTCAAGCCACAGGATAGCAAGTCGAATCTTGAGGATATGCTTGCCAAGTACATAGCTGGGAATGAGATGAGATGGCAAAACCATGATGCCATGATGCAAAGAGTGGAGACGCAACTAGGGCAGTTAGCGAAACAAATGGCTACACGAGCTCTGGGTACACTACCTAGTGACACGGAATAGAATCCAAAATGTGTCAATGCAGTCACGGTGACGTCTCCCATGAAGCAGGAAGTGATCGATGCTGAAGGAGATGTGAAGAAGAAGGAATTATCCAAGCACAGGTCAGAGGACGCCAGGGAGAAAGGTAAGTCTCTAAACTCGAACTACAATATTGATATTAACTCACTCCCCTTTCCTCAAAGAGCGAAGCAACTGCAATTGGATACTCAATTTTCAAATTTCTTGAGATTTTCAAAAATCTGCATATAAATATTCCATTTGCAGAAGCTTTAGCTCAAATGCCCTCATATGCAAATTTCTTAAAGAGATTTTATCAAACAAGAGGAAATTGGTTGACTTTGAGACAGTTAAGCTTTCGGAGGAATGTTCTGCAATTTTACAAAATATACTCCCTCCGAAGCTTAAGGATCCAGGTAGTTTTTCTATCCCTTGCACTATTGGAACTTCAAATTTTAGTAAAGCTTTGTGTGACTTAGGTGCAAGCATTAACTTAATGCCATACTCTTGTTTTGAGAAGTTAGAGATAGGTGAGGTGAAACCAACTTCAATTACCCTCCAGTTAGCTGATAGATCAATTAAATATCCTAGGGGAGTTGTAGAGGATGTGTTGGTGAAAGTTGATAAGTTTATCTTTCCGGTGGATTTCGTTGTGCTAGACATGGAGGAGGATCGAGAGATCCCTCTTATTTTAGGGAGGCCATTCTTAGCCACCGGGAAAGCTTTGATAGATGTGCAAAAGGGAGAATTAGTCTTGAGGTTTAATGAAGAGAGTGTCATATTCAATGTTTTTCAGTCCATCAAATATCCTAGTGATACTTCTGATTGTTTTCGAATGGATGCTACTGATGAGTTTGTTGAGTGTGATTTATAGGGACTGATCGGTGAGGACCCTTTGGAGGTTTGCTTAACTCATTCATCTCCACAAGAATTGGGAAATCAAGAGCTTTATGAATGTATCTCCTATTTGGAGGCAGGCAGACCACTGTCGAAAACGGTAAACTCTAGGATTGGGGAGCTTGGGCATGTCCCAAGACCTTTAAAGTCATCCATCGAAGAAGCCCCGATCCTAGAGATAAAACCTCTTCCTTCGCACTTGAAATATTTATTCTTGCTTGATAATGATAAACTGCCTGTAATAGTTTCTTCGACTTTGACAGGAGCTGAAGAGGAAAAGTTGTTGCGAGTGCTGAGGGACAACATAAAAGCCATCGGCTGGAGCATCGCAGACATTAAGGGGATCAGCTCTTCTATGTGCATGCACAAGATTCTGATAAAGTCCGATCACAAGACATCTACTCAGCCCCAAAGACGTCTAAACCCAGCTATGCAAGAGGTGGTGAAGAAAGAGGTGATTAAGCTACTGGACGCAGGTATTATTTACCCGATTTCTGACAGTAGGTGGGTCAGTCCAGTCCAAGTTGTTCCAAAGAAAGGTGAGATCACTGTTGTGAAAAATGATAATAATGAATTAATTCCCACGAGAACTGTTACAGGGTGGCGTGTTTGCATCGATTATAGAAAACTTAACGACGCCACCCGTAAAGATCACTTCCCCCTTCCATTTATTGATCAAATGTTGGAAAGGCTAGCTGGCCATTCTTTTTATTGTTTTCTGGATGGTTATTCTGGTTATATGCAAATTCCCATTGACCCTGAAGATCAGGAGGAAAACCACTTTTACTTGTCCTTATGGGACATTTGCATATAAACGAATGCCATTCGGTCTATGTAATGCACCAGCGACTTTCCAACGATGCATGATGGCGATTTTTCATGATATGATTGAGGAGTTCATTGAGATATTCATGGATGACTTTTCTGTATTTAACTCCTCATTTGATACTTGTTTAATTAACCTGTCTAAGGTTTTGGAGAGATGCGAGGAGTCGAATTTGGTCTTAAACTGGGAAAAATGTCATTTCATGGTGAGAGAAGGAATAGTGTTGGGGCATAAAATTTCTGAAAATGGGATTGAGGTTGATAAGGCAATGATAGAAGTGATTGAGAAACTCCCAGCCCCAACCAACATTAGAGGAGTGCGTAGTTTTCTTGGGCATGCGAGATTCTACAGACGCTTTATAAAAGATTTTTCTAGCATTGCCAAGCCTATGACTAATTTACTGATAAAAGATGTGCCTTTTGATTTTTCTGCTGAGTGTGTGCAGGTATTTCAGATTTTGAAAGAGAAATTGATCACAGCACCTGTGATGATAGCACTTGACTGGGGGTCGCCATTTGAGGTGATGTGTGATGCAAGCGACACAGCGCTAGGGGCAGTGTTGAGACAAAAGAGAGAAAGTGCATTCATGTCATCTACTACGCTAGCATGACACTGTCAGCTGCCCAACTGAACTATGCCACTACAGAAAAAGAGCTCCTTGCCGTGGTGTTTGCGTTGGATAAGTTTAGATCATATTTGATAGGGAGTAAAGTTGTCGTGAACACCGACCATTCAGCCTTGAAATACGTAATGTCTAAAAAGGATGCGAAACCAAGGCTAATTCGTTGGATTCTTCTGTTGCAGGAATTTGACCTGGAAATAATCGATAGGAAGGGCACAGAGAATCAAGTTGCAGACCATCTTTCTCGTTTGGAAAACCCGATTCAAAGCAATGACATTATTCGAGACAGTTTTCCAGATGAGCAACTCTTTGAGATCACCAATCTGCCATGGTATGCTGATTTTGTTAAATATCTTTCAAGTAAGTTCATTCCTCCCCACTTTACTTATCAGCAAAAGAAGAAATTTTTCTCCGATTTGAAATATTATTTTTGGGAGGATCCTTATTTGTTTAGAATATGTGCAGACGGTATAATCCGTAGATGTGTACCCCAGGAAGAGGTAAGTGAAATTTTGTTTCATTGTCATGCTGGTCCGGCTGGAGGCCACTTTGGGGCAACTAGAACTGCGTCCAAAGTCCTCCAATCTTGTTTTTATTGGCCTAGTTTGTTTAAGGATGCGCATGAATATGTCACAAAATGTCCAGATTGTCAGCGAACAGGTAATATCTCTAGGAGACATGAATTACCTCTCAATAATATTCTTGTGTGTGAATTATTTGATGTGGGGTATCGATTTCATGGGTCCGTTCCCGGTTTCTTTTGGGAACAAGTATATTTTGGTGGCTGTAGACTACGTATCTAAGTGGGTGGAAGCAAGTGCATGCAAAACTAATGATTCTAGGGTTGTCGTTCAATTTCTTATGAAAAATATTTTCTCACGTTTTGACACACCTAGAGCCATTATCAGCGATGGGGGTACTCATTTTTGTAATCGTCAGTTTGACAGTCTGTTGGCTAAGTATGGGGTCCGACATAAGGTGGCAACACCTTACCACCCCCAAACTAGTGGCCAAGTCGAGGTTTCGAACCGAGAACTTAAACGCATTCTTGAGAAGACTGTCGGTGCTTCGAGGAAAGAATGGTCTAGAAAACTCGACGATGCACTATGGGCATACCGCACCGCTTTTAAAACCCCCATTGGCATGTCCCCTTTCAAATTATTGTTTGGAAAGTCATGTCACTTACCTGTAGAACTTGAACATAAGGCTTATTGGGCTACTAAATTTCTGAATTTTGATGCTAAAGCCACAGGTGACGAGAGAGTGCTGCAGCTAAATGAATTGGATGAGTTTAGGTTGGAGGCGTATGAAAATGCCAAGCTTTACAAGGAGAAAACCAAACGTTGGCATGATCAGAACATTGTTCAGCGAGAATTTGTGGTGGGTCAACAGGTATTGTTATATAATTCTCGACTGAAGTTGATGCCAGGTAAGTTGCGTTCACGGTGGTCAGGACCCTACACCATCACGCAAGTTTTCCCTTATGGGACAGTGGAGATCACTAGCGAAGCAACTGGAACATTTAAAGTGAATGGGCATAGGCTGAAGGTTTATCATGGTGGTGCTATGCCAGACGAGCCGATCACCGTGGCTCTGCAGAACCCATAATGAATAGGGGAGTATAGTCGAGCTATAGACTATAAATTTGGCGCTTGCTGGGAGGCAACCCAGTGTTTAGTTTTATTTTTCTTTCATACGTTTAGTTTATTTTATTTGTTCTAATTTACTTTCTTTTTGTTTTTTCTCGCATTGTTCGTGAGTTAATCTCAGTGAATGGTGGTGCAGGTAATTTATCTACTGGCGGTGGAATTTCTCAAGTGTAGGAGAATCTATCAGGGCGATCGGTTTCAAAACCACAAATTGACCAGGGAAGTTTCTGTACAATTCTTGCATCTTGTGTGCTTGATTGAGTTTCAAATTTCATGTATAGATCTATAGAATTGTACATTTATGGCATGGTTTGGTTCCTATATTTTTCAAAAAAAAATTAAAAAATAAAAAAATAAAAAAATAAAAATCGTTTTCTGATACCGAGTCTGAACGGACCCTACCCCGGACCCCTACACGGGGTCCGTGTACTTAACCTTCAAAAATTCCAGATTCCAGAGCCTCCACGGACCTGTACACGGACCCCTACACGGGGTCCGTGCCCTCAAATTTCAGGAAATCTCAGAATAAAGTCGCGCTGACCATCCCGCTTGGCTCGTATCGAGCAACAGTCTCCCGACGCCTATGCCCCACCCTGGGAAAGAGCTGCACTCGATGAGTTCATGAACTTAGAACTGGGATCAGAGGACGAGCAGTAGTTTTATTTTGTTAGGATGTGTGGAGAACTTTATGCGTTTTTCTGGATTTAACCATTTCATTTTTTATGTTGGTATTGATGTTTTCAAACATGTTGTTTCTCGTTATTATCATTTGAACTTTAATCGTGTGTTTGTGTGCTTCCCCTTTTCCTTTTTACGTTTCCTTGTGTGTTCGATGTCGTGCCTTTCAGGAGTTACTGATTTCTACCACATTTTCAGCACTGACTCGACATTTGTCCAGGGTGGTGTTTTATTTTGTTTGATCTAACTGTCTTCATCGGTCATTTTATATTGCTTTACACTGAGGGCAGTGTCGTTATCAAAGTGTGGGGGTGGGTCAGTTTTGTTTCACGTCGTTACACAAACACTTAACAACACTTTTAACGTAGGATGAGACTATTGATAGACAAAGAACTCTTGTTTCACTTAATAATCGGATTAATTTGTTAGATTTTGGATTACCCGGAAAATTGTTTCATGCCTAGTATTGAGTGAGAGGAGTCGTAGTTTCAAGGAGAGAGTCAAACATGAACCAGTTTTGTATCAACATTTTGTTCAATGCACGTGGTCAAACTTTTACTCATTGAATGCGAATTGGTGAAATGTGAACTTAAAAAAAATATATAAAGAGAAATCGAACAACGATCCCTAGAACTTGTCTGATTAGCCCTCGAAGCGAAAATACGAACGATGGTGACTTAGGGATGATTTAGGCGATTTTTAGACCGTTTGAGCCTTTTAAGCCTGACCGATACATCATTTATTGTCTCTAGTAACCCTTTTTGAGCCTGTAAAAATCGAATGGTGTGTGTCAATGACACACAATTAGCCCCCATTCGTACATTATTCAATGTCCCGTATCAACTACCTGAATCTTAGCCTATACACTTTTTCCTACCTACACGTGAGAGGAATAAACCTCCTGTGCACATTGAAATGTTTGAATTACTCTAATGGGTTGAAAAATTATGTGTGAAGGAGTCGATGAATCTTTATTTATGAGAAAAAAAAAGAAAAAAGAAGTGTATGGTATTGAAAACACCCGAAAAAAAAAATCCGTGGGTGAAAGTTGATGGACAATGAGAAAGAAAAGGAGACGATAGAGCTCTGAAAATGATGAAAATATAGTAATTGGTGATAAGTCAAAAGTTGGATGACTGTGCTGCAGGATTATATTTTTATTCCCTCTCACTTTTGATTTTCATACCTTCTATTGTAACCGTGAACCGTGGCCTTACGTTATAAGCTTGAAAAGACCTATTAACAAAGTCATCGTCATTCAACATTTAGTAGAGAGAGGTATGAAAGTCAAGCATATGGGGCGTTTCGATAACAAATGAAAATAAGTGATCATGAAACCAAGTAGCTGGTGATGAGTACGAGTCTAACCTGCACACTACACACATCTTCTTCTGTTGATCTTTACTGGGTAAATGTTTGAATCTTGAATTGCGGCGAAAACTAATCTTGTGATATGCGAAGCGTGATCCTTTGACCGGGGGTGAAAGAGTTTGACAAATTGAGAAGTTTTGATTGTGGTACCTGAGTTCTGAATCTGAGATATTTCTCATCTTTATTTTCTGTCTGATTTGTTCGAGGACGAACAAAGGTTAAGTGTGGGGGAGTTGATAAGCACGAATTATATAGCATTTTAGGGATCTTATTTTGTCTATTCGTGCGTATCTGGAATTTTTATTCCGAGTTTCGCGCTTATTTCGTCTCATTATGGCTATTTACAGGTTTGACCAAAAGATGGTGAAAGCCAAAGAAATGAAAGAAAATTCAAGCGTCGCAGTGCCATGTCATGAAATACCCGGAAAAATAGCAAAACTTCACAAGGAGAACACCCGGACCCAGGGACGGACCCCGTCTAAGGGTCCGTGTACATCAACCCCCAAAGAAGAGAAAATCTGAGACTACCCGGACCCATACACGGACCCCGTGTAAGGGTCCATGCCTCAGAAGCTCGAGGAAGCAAAATCCAGAGTCTACACGGACCCCTCTCCGGATGCAGGCACGGGGTCCGTGTACACGATATCAGATCGAGATTTTGGCGAAGGTTTGCTCGTGATTTGGGAGAAAATAAAAAAGGAAAAAAAACAGGGAGAAGAAAAGAAGGGTTGTTAAAAATTCGGAGGAGACGGCCGACTTGGAGGAGAAAAAGAGGCGCAAGCTTTGAGACTCTTGAAGACGGCGACGACTGGGAGAAACGAGAGGAAAAATGTCACACTTTACACGCAAGATCCGCTCACCATCATTGAGAATTTCTCCTCTCTTGTTTTCTTAATTTTTTTTAGACATGAATTCGAATATTAAATTTGATTTTAGTTTTGAATTTATGGAGTAATTCCCTCTTGTGATCGGGACCACGATAGGGACAAACGATTGATTTTTGTTTATTCATTGGGTTGTTTGATTTATGAAATTAGTTGTGTTATTGATTAATGTTTTTATAATTTTCGTGCTTTTAATCTGGCCAATTATTTGCATGTTTTTCGTTCGATCTTGACTCGAAAGGGAATAGATTGAATTTAGCTTCAAAAATATTAATCAACACACGGTTAAATCGACAAGAAATAGTACTCGGTTTCAGTGTGCGATTTTAGGCGACAGCTGTAATTCTATCGTTGATGCATGCATTTTTGTTTAATTAAATTCAATTAGAAATAATTGGACTGTTAAATGAAAATAGGATTATAAATGCTAGAAATAGATTTATAATTAAATTGGAGGATTGCATCGTGACTTCGAATAATTGCTCGTTGAATAATTCCAGTGCTTGAATCTAATCAGAGTTTGTTACCGTCGTGAGTTCCCGGTCATTCTATTAAAATTTGAAAATCCCAAGTTCCAAGCTTCTCTGATATTTGATTTAGCCATTAAATTAGCATAAATTAGTTTAAAATTCACTTAGTTGAAATAATAATCAAATCGCTCGTTATTGTTTGCCAAAATTAAATAAAATAATTAAATCTTGGTAATTAAACAATAGTCTCTGTGGGATCGATACTTGGACTGTTCGTCCATTTACTATAACCTTGACCTAGTCCGCTTGCTAGAATTAATCCCAACCGAAATCGTCAGTCAATCATCGACAGCGGGTGCGCTTAGTTATGTACCACGGGTGCGCTCACCCTACTGTATCACATCCAAAATTTCAGAATAATGACCGCAGGTGCGCCGGCTTTTGCACCGCGGGTGCGGTCTTGTTACTGTAAATCTTCCACATTTCATGAGTCAAAACCGCGGGTGCGGTCTTGTTTACACCGCTGGTGCGGTGTCTCTTCGGCAACACATTCCAAAATTCAGGGTAAATAATCGCGGGTGCGATAGGTGTTGCTGTGCGGGTGCGGTCCTATGTCCATGCAACATTTCATAATTTTGTTTTATCAACCTACAATTCTCGGTCATTACAGCATAGTTTGGCATTTGCTCTAAAGCATCAGCAAATAGAATGTTGATGTAAATCTTCTTGAAAATCTCCAAAAATTTTGCAAATTGATCATCAATAATTTTCTTCCTAAATCTCTGTGGGTATGGAAGAGTCGGCTTAAATACTGGAGGTTGTTCAACTTCAACTTCAGCTTTAGATCCCTCGGTTTCAACTTCTTCAACTGTCTTCTCGCTTTCCTCATTCTCTTTGGATTTTTTAACCTCAAGTTCTCTTCCACTTCTCAAAGTTACAGCTTTGCATTGCTCCTTTGGATTCACTTCAGTATTACTTGGGAATTGACCTCTATTTTGATCTCTCAATGCGTTAGCCAACTGTCCAATCTGTGTCTCCAATGATTTCATTGTGGCACCCATATTTCCCATGTGAGTTTTCATGCCATCAAGACGAGATTCAGTCCTAGCCATCCTTTTACTAGATTCAGCAACAAATGTCCCAACTAGATCCTCAAGTGAAGGTTTTCCTTCCCCCTTTGATGTATTGAACCCCGGTGAAAGATTCAACACATTCTTATTATTAGCATATGAAAACTTCTCATGATTTCTCAAAACAGGATGATAAGTGTTCGGGGGAGGGTTACCTCGATATCCTCCGTAGCCACCAAAATTCCTATTGTTGATATAATGAGCCTCATCAGGAATTTGTGGTTCTTCAGTAACAACCGATGCATTTTCAACCTCTGTTGTACTTGCTTTATTCATAGCTGCAATTTGAGTTGTTAAAGCTGAAACTTGTGCGGTCAGTGATGTAATAGGATCTACGGCATAAATTCCAGCTTGTTTCTTTACTCCTGACCTCTCAGACGGCCACTGATAACAGTTAATGGTAATCTGTTCAAGCAAATCATATGCTTGATCAGGTGATTTGGCAAATATCGTGCCACCAGCTGCTGCATCCACAGTGCCTCTTGTTTGTCCATTCAAACCATTGTAAAACAATTCAATCTGTACCCAATCTTCAAAATCATGGTTTGGACACCTCCTCAACAACTCCTTATACCGTTCCCAAGCCTCATATAATTGCTCAAAGTCAGTCTTCCTAAAAGTACTTATCTCAATTTTCAACTCTGCAGACTTCGCAGGTGGAAGATATTTAGCAAGGAACTTGGTTGCTAACTCCTGCCATGTAGTGATACTCCCCAAAGAAAGCGATTGGAGCCATCCTATTGCTTGGTCCCTAAGAGAAAAAGAAAACAAGCGCAATCGAATTATATCATCAGAAACACCATTTATTTTTACCGTGTCAGTGATTTCGAGGAATGTTCTGAGATGTAGATGAGGATCTGCGGTAGCTGCTCCCCCAAACTTCTGTTGAACCATGTTTATTAATGCAGGTTTGAGTTCAAAGTTGTTTCATTAATAGTCCCTCGTGCTATTCCTGAATAATGAGTATTTAATACCGGCCTAAAATGATCTCTGAAGGGTATTGTTATCTCTGTTGTCAGCCATTGCTTGAATCTCTTCTCTTCTTGCCTTTCTTAATCTTCTTGTGGTTCTTTCGATCTCAGGATCAAAGATAAGCAAGTCAAGATTTTGCGATCTTCGCATGCACTGTCAAACAAGGATAAGAAACAAATCAATGTTTATTGTAATACTATAATAACAACTCTAAATTAAAATCAAGACTAATTGGTAACAATACTAATATAAATTTAAAATAAACACTTCCCGGCAACGGTTGCCAAAAATTTGTTGCGTGTTTTCTTGATTGCTCGCAAGCGCACGACGTCAAATTATAGTAAAATATATTTTCGAGTACAAGTGTCGATCCCACGAGGAGTGTGTATATAAATGTATATTAATGCTTGTGATTAAAATAATCTTGACTTTATTTAGAAAAATTAATTTAAGGATTTGATTTTATGAATGACTAAATTGAAAATAGATTTAAAAATAATTAAATATAGATATATAGAACACCAAATTTTAGCAAATAACAATGAGATAAAAGATCTAGAGGTCCGATTTCATGCAACTATCCACCATGTGTAATTCTTAATAGTTTGTTATAAAAGTCCTTTTTTATTCATTAGCAAAGAATCATATTATTATCTACTCCCTCTTCCAAGTAATAGGTAGATATTTGTTATCTAAAAATGAATTGTGACATTCCCATCAACAATTTACAATTAAATAACACAACAAGCAATAAATTCTCTATAGGCTTCGATAGAATTATAGGCCTTCCGAACTCTATAAATACCATTGATGTATTTGATCTTTTTCTTGTTTATAACTTCCTCTTCCGAGTGATAAATTGTAAACATATAAATCATTCAAAATATAGCCAATAATTGAAAGCATTAAGATTAGAACAATACAAATGAACAATATGAAGAACTTAAATAACTTAATTTATAACTTCTAACACATGGTTTCTAGTTTTGTTCCATCATTCCTCTAGAATTAAAACTTAGTTCATAATAACACAATCAAAACAACACAACATAGTTTCAAAATAAGACATAACAAATGAAAAACAAAGGAAAGAAGAACTTATAACAAGAGTTTGAAGAGCTGATTCCGTTCCCGGAGTTGTACAAAAGAGTTCCTCAAAACTTGATGAATTTGATTCTTCAATCTTGTAGCAGCCACCTCCTCTCTTCCTTTGGTTCCCCAATGCCCTAGATAGTAGCAAATGATCTCTTAATATAGTCCAGACAAGATAGGAATCGTAGCACACAAAAGTCTTAACTTCCACGCGCAGCACACAATGTTACAGAATTTCCGGATTCTGTTTTTTGAAGACCGCGGGTGCGGTCCTCGTTCTGGTGTATGAACGCAGGTGCGCTGCCTGTGTCAGTGCGGGTGCACTTGCTTACCGCGGGTGCGGTATAAAATGTAGCGCGGGTGCGCTGTAGCTACTGTATTTTTTATCTTTTTGCACTTTCCAATTCAACACTTTTATTACTTCACACTCTTATTCTATACTTCCAAACTATAACAACAAAAACAACAACAAATCAAATAAACTGCTCAAGAATCACATAATTCTAAGTTAAAAACAAGTAATAAAAGTGAAATAAATTACACTTTTCAACTACAAATTAAGTCATGCATATCACACTCAACTAACTCATTAATAGCATCAATTCTAGAACAGTTTGAAACATCATTGTGATATTTGATAGAATGGAAAACATTAAACACCACACTCTCATCATTCAATCTTATGACGAACTCACCTTTTTGCACATCTATCACAGCTTATCCAGTGATTAAAAGGGTATATGAAAAATAAGAGGAATCTCACGATCCTCTTCCATATCCAACGCAACAAAGTCTAATGGAAAATAAACTTGCTAATCATCACTAAGACATTCTCTACCACTCCCCTAAGGTATTTAATAGATCTATCAGCTAATTGTTGGGAAATTGTAGTTGGCTTAACTTCACCAATTCCTAGCTTCTCAAAGCATGAATAAGGTATTAAGTTTATGCTTGCACCAAGATCACACAATTTTTTGCTAAATAATGAACTTTCAATGGTACAATAATGAAGAAGCTACTTGGGTCCTTAAGCTTCAGAGGTAATTTATTTTTTGTAAAAATGCAGAACATTCACTGAAAGCTTTATTGTCTCAAATTCTACTAGTTTCCTCTTGTTCGATAAAATCTCCTTCTAAATTTTTGCATAAGAGGGCATTTGAGGGACCTTTAACTCCTAATCATTATTAAAATTTAATTTAATTAGAGTTAATTAATTACAGCTGAAAACGAGTAAAAATTTCCTTTACAATGAACCCAAAATGTGTCAAATATAATTACAATACTAAAAATAGTATATAATAAAGTTTCGTCTAAACACATTACATCATAAAATAAGCCCACACATGACTGAAATCAACTACATACAAACAACTCATATCCCTGAGATATGCCTGGTATATAGATACACATATACACTGGGATAGACCACTCAACCTCAACTCAGATGTGACTCCCTCCAGAAGTATCCTCTCCGATTTTCTTATAACCTGGAATATCTGCATTGTCCACACACAAAGACAACAACAACAACTCTTGGGGTGAGCAAACGCTTTGTATAGAATAGCCATAATAAATAAAACATGTATTTACACAATGATATATGATATGCAATGCATGAATGTCGTGGAGATATCTGGTCAAATGCTCATCCACTGAGCATGTATCGGAATCAATCGAATCGTTATTAAATCAATGCTCGAGATGGCACGCCGGTCCTCAGTCAAGTATAAAGGAATATCCGTATGATAGCGTCGTCAAAGCGCCATGAAATCCCAAATCTCAACTAATCAATCATAGGGACCACGAATGACTATGGTGTTATGAGTCACATAATGCTAAACATAATATCGTGCTCAAAACCCCATAATAAAAATCCAATGATATAAAGGTATCCAAGGATAATAGCTCAATGTACATGTCATATATCGATGTATGTATAAATGATGTGTGCTAACAAAATATTTATTTTACACATCGATCTACCAATCATGAATGTCATGTATGCCACATCAACCCAACAAATAAGACATATAGACATGTATTTTCAGTCAAATCAAATCAATCATATATCATATGGCACAAATACCTGTCATATGTTACTCGACGCAACATACCTTAATTCTTCGTCCCCATGTTTATTGTAGTTGTATCCAATATTTGGATTTAAATACAGAAAATCAATCTACATAATCAAAATATTCATTTCAATAAGTGAATTCATTCAAATGCAACTCTAATAGCGTGTTTGAATGTATCAATTTGTTCTACGCTATTTAGTTTAACCTTTATATTATTAGGATAATTATATCGCATAATAAATATTAATGACTCATTGTTATAAAATTATTATTATTATACATATAATCATTTACAATCAAAATTTGAAGTTTAAAAATTGTTTTGAAACTTTGAAAATTAATATAAAGTTGAAATCATAACATAATTCAATTCTGACTTTGAAAGTTAGTTTCTCATCGGCTATTCTATCGCATATATTGATTTCTAATTCAAATACATACTATTTCAAGAATTCAATAAATAAAGGTACTGAAACAAAAATAAAATTACCTCAAAAGAACACTCTCAACCCGAGAATTCCAAATTTATAATTTGTTTTACATTTCGATAACGCTTCGAGGAAATTGAAAACCGTATGAAAAAATCCATTCTTATCAACCTTAAATTGTGTGCAGCTGAGGCAGTGCGCGTAGCACGGCCACGCGACTGTTGCTGTCCGAAAGGAGTTTGGCATAGCTTGGCACACAGGTGCGCAACTTCCTGCTCGAGTGCGTGCTTTATTATATTCGAAACTCTATTTTACATTTCGAATTAGCAAAAGTCATCAACATGAAAGTTGTAGATCTATGACTTTCATATTCCGTTAACCTCTCTCAATTTGAACATTTGAAACAAAAGTTATGCTCATTCTCATAAAATGTGTCAGTGCAAGAACTTCAATGCATATGATACATTTTGGATGCTTTTGCCCTTATTCGAAATAAATTTGGACAAAACTCAAAACACAAAAGTTTTAGTGCTATGTATTAGCTTTCCAATGAAATTGGTTTCATTTAAATATTTGAAATAATACTCATATAATTCTGCTAAAAATGTAACATATGTCACTTCTCTATTGCGGTTCATCAGACTTCTGAAACATAAATCAATTACTAATACAATCTTTCATTATCACAACATATTTTATTACTTCATTGTCAATTATATACTTCATGCTCTTAATAATATTACAAATTTGACGAATTATAAAGAATCAAAATATGATTTACGATAATGCGATGCGAGGTCTTTACAGAATTTAAGCTAAAGCTTCTGTAAACGAAATATTTTGTGTGGCTTCTTAAATATTTTAATAAATTTTGAAAATTGATTATCCAGTTGCAGTCGCTTTGCTCTTTAAAGAAAGGATAGGGAATTGATATCAATATCAGTATTAACCTTAGAGTCTAGAGACTTACATTTCTTTCTGTATTCTCGCTCCTCTTCTTAGATGATCCTTTCTCCTTGTCAGCTCCTTCAACATCAACATCAACATCAATACCCTCTGTTGTAATTTATAAGTTTCAGAGTTTGCAAACAAATCAGTAAAAGAAATGAAGAACCAAATGAAATGACATAACTGAGAGGTCGTAACTGAAAGAAGACTTATTGGACTTAAATGGATTAAGAAATGAAATTAATAGACTAAAGTTCTTATAAGAATAAATAAATCTCAAAGCTCAGTAAACAGATTGAAGATCATAACTGAAGACTTCGCAAAACTGAACTGAAATGACATATCTCAATTGAATTGTTCAAACTGAGAAGACATTAATTAGAACTGACGTAGTCTAGCTGAACTAATCAGTAGACCGGTTTGACCTCCTGATCAGTTAGCCACGTCATCGGCTCTATTTTGAAATAACTCAGCTGACAAAATGATAGTCTGTACCAAAGCAGAACATATGAAAAAAACAGTCTGATACATCGTACCTCTATCAGAATAAATTCATCTACATGAACTAGAAGACGATTCAATGGATATTAACCATTAAATGCATTCAATATGACCGTTGGGATCAAACTTATTATAGTTGATAAGTTCAGTTGAAGAAAGGTTACGAGACGAAACAAAATACCAATAGAACAACTATAAGTTATTTGCGATTTACTCTCAAGTTTATTCAGTTTAAAAATCGCAGAATTTAGCTCTTACTTCATTGTTGTATTTGTGCCATTAGACTACTTACTAGAGCTATCCAGTTATCAAACTGATAAGTAAAGAAGATAATCTAGAGTTTCAGTTTGGCATTGAATAAGTCCAATTGAAGTGGGTTATTACAAATCTTTGTAATCAATTAAAGTCTTTTAGTGAAATCATATCCTTGAGATAGAAGGGGTGACGTAGGAACAGTTGAAGACTCTGAACATTCATAAAAAATTTTGTGTTCATCATTCTATTAATTCTGTTTTCAATACTTTATCCAAAATTATTCAATCTATCTTTCAGTTTATTTCCGTACTACAATCATTAGTTAACTGATTGATATCGAACACACAAGATTTCTGAATCAGTTCCTTAAAGAACAGATTTATATTCGAAAAAAATTACATAGGCCGAAGTGTTTGTTCAACCCCCTTTCTAAACACATCATCATCCTTAAACGGTCCTAACAATTGGTCTTAGAGCGATTAAAATCTTGTATTGAATATTGCATATGCTCAAACTGATAACCATGTCTTCATTCAACAAGATCCCTATGTTCTCCAGAGAGGAGTTTTATGATTGGAAAATCAGAATGCACGCTCATTTAGCTGCACAAGACGATGAAATGTGGTACTCATAACTGACGGACCCATGAAAATTATGAAAGCAAACACAACTGTTGTTCTAACTGATGGATCACCTGTGGGGACCCGGACGCTAATTCCAATTTTAATCATTCCTTAGGAATTATTCAATCAATATAATAAACATGGTCTAAATTTTTTTTTTTTTAAATACAATGCGGAAACGTAAGATAAATCAATCTAAAATACACATTATACATAAAAGTACAAGTCTTGTATTTCCTACAATGATTCAACTAGGTTCCACTACTAATATCAAGTGATGATTCCTAGTTTACTTCTGAGCCCGGATCTCCACGCTATCTAGTCCAGCTTCATTCTTTTTGACCCTGATTCTATCCCACCTGTTGCCATGCACACATACAAACAAGACAACAGTCGGATAACTCCGGTGAGAAATAAATCCCAATATAAATCAACAAAACATGCAGTTATATAAACAATGTAAAAGCATGTAAAACATGTAATAGATATCAGTAACATGCAACAAAATCAGAAATATAATCAATATAAACTGCCAATCATACTCGTGACTCCACGTCTCAGACTAGACTCATCCTAGTCTAGGGATCCCGGTTTCCAGACGTTGGTAATCCTATATCGACCAACAGTAATTGAAGAAACTCCGATTCTATCCACGTCGATATAACCAAACATCCAGTGTCTTGACCTATCCGTCACAGACTGTGGCGCTATCACCAATACACTATCTTGTGACATCGTGCAATGTGCCTGTGGCTATCCCACCACTATCAGGAACTTCTGTCACAAGATCACTCGTCTAATACTCGTCTAATACATGCTTCCTAAATCAATAGAACAGCATATAAAATCAATCAATGCATATAACAACAATAAGTATGTGATTTAGGAAACTCAAGTATATCCTACTCGAGTCGATCTCCCAATACCACGTTGACTTATACCTTTGACTTCTTGATCTGACGAAGTCGAAGTCTCGAAGTCAAATCTGTCCATTTCAAATCTGAAATGACAATATCGAATAGACTGTGTCAATGTATCACTCAATTCAAAACCTGTACTGATCAATACTCAAATCAAGACATAATCTGATCAATGTCAACGACATACAATGCAATCTCAATCACTACTGAATCTGATCAAAATTAATCTACTGATGTCTCAACGACATAATAATACGGTCTTGATAGCCCCTTCAATCTCAACATCACAGATATAATTTTACAACTCATAATCGCTATCAATACGAATCATAATCTCAATTCTGTACAGTCCCGCTATACCGTCAATATAATATCAGTATATTCGAATCAACAACTCATCTGATCCAATCTGAATAATATCATATACTCAGCGATACAGTATAAATCAGATATCAATTCCAAACACCTCATAATCGATAACACATAATTTTGATATCAATCAGTATAACCACAATTGGAATCAACTCTGAAAATTCATAACAATTGCATAAACAGTCTGTTCTTTAATCCGATTTTGATTATACATGTCTATTGTCTCGAGAACAACATATATGAATCTATTCAATTCCATCAACTCGTATTTTCAAATCATCTCAAAACGTAATAAAACTTAAGTCCCTGTGTAGCTCGTGTCGAGAGGACCTCAGAATTGAAGTCGGATTCAAAATCGGACGGACGGATTTCTCACAATTCACAATTTACCCTACAAAAACAAGAAAGCTTTTTTCCCTAGAGATTCTCAACTCTTTTCTCTCTGAATTTCGAAAGAAGACATCATATATATATTACATGCAACACCAGGAAACGTGGCTTATTTTTCATGCTGCAAGTCACACCGCGGGGTGCGCTCACTTTTGCACCGCGAGTGCGCTCAGTGTACTGATATACATCAAATTTTCCAGAAGCTGGACCGCGGGTGCGCTCCCTTTGGTACCGCGGGTGCGGTGAACATTCTGCCCCAAAAACTTACCCTACTGCCTTCCAAGCGCGGGTGCGGTAGAAGCTTAAGCGCGGGTGCGGTGGCTATTGAATAAAAAAATCCAACTTTCTGCCCTTACACCGCGGGTGCGGTCTACTTCTTGGCGCGGATGCGGTCTCTCTCTTTGTCAACAAACTTCAATTTGCAACGTCGCTTCTCCACGTCTGTTCTTCCATCGCCTTATTCATACACATAATAATCTCAAAAGTATCAACTAAAATCTCGGGCATTACATTTCTCCCCCCCTAAGATACGATTTCGTCCCTGAAATCACAGGTAATCAAATCAGATATATATATAAGAAAGAAATGTATAAGAGAGGTTACTCAGAAAACTCATCTCCTTGAAACAATACTGAAATCTCAGTCTCATATCAGATTCTGTCTTTTAAGTAACATTTCTAATGCCCTGAAGACTTAACTGTATATTAAACAGTAGAATAGTCTTCGTTCTGAATTTTTCTTTCTTTCACAGATCTCTGATTCCAGACTGGAGTAATCATTCAAGAAGTATAATATCATAATACCACTCGAAATCATTCTGATCGAATCAATCGCAAAATACTGGCTATACAACATCCGTATATACCAATCAACCGCTGCTAACAAATCAATATCAGCATCGGCTACCACCTCCGTTTATCCTAGTCAGTGCTATATTCAATTTTCAGCCTCAAATATCAACAGTCATCGTCTGACGTTGGCTTATTTAGTCTGTCTATTCTGAGCTGTCTTCGTTCTCTTCTGAATCAGTTGCATTTTCTTTATCATATCTTTGACCTTATCAGATCCAATCTCAGGATTTTCTTTATCGTATTTCTGACCTTATCAGATCAAATCTCAGGTATCTCGAGATAATATCTCTACGCAAAGGAAATTTACAGTTCTCACTTTACAATACCGCAACTGAAGCTATCTCAATACTCATCTGATAGCTATAGTTATACGATCATTCACAAAGTGACAATAAATCATGTCAACTAGTGGTAAATCCAGCACTACATGTCCTGGATATCCTCCCGTCTCAGGATAGTTCGCTCTGACTATCCATCGATTTATAGACAATAGATAAAAGAGTTTATTGTATACTCTGCCAAAAGTACAGACTCAATCAAAAATCATAGTATGATATAATCAACTTTGGCATTCAATACAATCTGACCCCTTTTCTTACATAAATCTCAGTCATCTAATCATGTCTGTACATCTTCCTGTACAACATAATAGAGGCATATTCGAGCAATCTGTCAATCATAATCACATCACAGCACAGTCTTGTCATAGATTTCAGTAGTATCGTCACACAATCCATAGAAATGTACTCCCATTTCTATTCAAGAACCGATAAATCTAGATAACCAATCTCCTGGTTTCTATCTTTCTGTTTTCATCTGTTCAACGATTCAGATATTTCCGTACAAATTCTGCTTCACTGATCTCCTCTGTTTATATCAAAAACTGTCTTTTTGAATTATTATATCTTTTCTGTTACCAGCAGAATACTGAATTGACTACTGTGCGCTTCTGACAAAACATCTATCATTTCAGATTCGAAATATTCGGCACAAACAAGTCGGTTACTCTCACATATAATACAGTAGGACCTACCTGATATTCTGATTGACACCCCTATTCTGCTTATCGAAATCAAGTCCTGAACATTTGATCAAAATTCGAACTGCTGTAACTTTCAAAATCGCTCTGATTCGGCTTGAACTGTATATAATCTCAACAATATACAACAATCAGTATCACTACGGATTCAGAATAACAGCAATATCGGCCCAGATTCTAAATATCAGTCCTCTATACTGATCTATAATCTCATAGAACGTAATTCTGACAATATTGTCGATCTGACTAACCGATTACATCTTCAACGTTGTTTAGATCAACTGCTATATACATCTTCGAATGTAATGTCCACCAACAATATACTCTGTCTCACTACTGTTTTAGAACAATAAACAATTCGTAGAAATTCAAAACAACATTCGCATATCATAATCTGCTAAACTCATGAAAAAAATAAATTTCTGACTTTTCTGCCATCCGGTGTCGTTTCTCAAATCACTGAATCACGGCCCTCCGCTGTGTTAATATCAATCGTATACCATATTCGGATATCACATACTTGGAATACAATCTGTTTCAATTAAGATTCATATCTGAACAACTTCTGTATACAACAATTTCAGTTCTCAGATCCTTCAATACAAATATTCGATTCAGTCAGTCATATGCCACGAATATATCACAACATATCATAGATAAACGGCATAAAAATCAGAATACCTCTGAATACAGGATTCATCAACCCATAATAAGATTTGAAGTATTTTACAGAGAACATACAATCAGATGTAACTTTTGGTCAGTAAATCTTCTAACTGATATTTCAATTCTTTCAATCAATCAGTATCATTCTGTACGACTTCTAAAATAAAACCAGTACCTGGTATCAAATCAAAGCGGAAATCACTCTCTCTGATATAAGGAAAATCCGGAATTTCATCTAGAAAGACTTTAGCAATTCTTCTGCTACTGACCCGTAGAACCCGTAAATCAGTAGACGTATAAGCCATGCATAATTCTAGATTTTTAAATTTAATTGACTTCATTGCATAATTATTTTAAATGCATTTATTTGAAGTTAATTATTTTATTTCAGTTCAGTAGTTTGATTTTTAGCATTTCAGTATTTTCAGTGAGGCCGGACCGAGTTGGAGTTTTGAGATAGAATTTAAGATTCGAGAAATATTTCCAGAAGTTAATTTAGCTAGCAACCAAGTTCATTTAAGTTAGAAAGGGAGGTTTGAGGATTTAATTTAATTATTTGAGGTGATTAAGAAATGAATCATTTAAGTTATTAAATTAAGGGGTTAGCTCACTAAATTATTAAAGGATTAGTAAGGCTTTCAAGGATTATTAGTTGACTAGATAATCAACATTTCCCTTTATTTTATTATGCATTTTTCGGCCACCCTTAGTGCTAGAAGATTCATTTTCCAACTCATCAACTTTGACCAATTCTTTGCATGTAATTAGTAGGATAATTCTAGGATTTTTGGGAGCACAATTTAATTAAATAAATGGACATATCCTAGTCTAGAATCAAGAAAATTTCGGCCACCACCTCCTAGAAGCATCCACCAACTCATTTGATATCAAACCATAATTCAAAATTCAAATTCAAAGGGAGTGGACTTGGTCTTGATCTTCCTTATATTGCACCCTTCCCTCACCCTCAAACCATTTTTCCCCCCCTCTCCTTTTCGAAAATTCAGAGAATTCAACTATTTTCAGTAGAAAAATCGTGAGTCTAGCTAGAGGAAGAAGAAAAAATCGAGAGCAAGAAGGTAGAAAAGGAAGCCTCCCTCTCCTCCGCCGTCGTCGTCTTTCGTTCGTTTTCTTTCGAAACGAAACCAGGCATGTCTAGATTTCTTTCAAACCTCAATCAAGTCATATTATCATTTATTTTTCAGTACATGATCATGTTTATTCAAGTAAAAATCGAGATCCATGTCAAAACATTTTGAAACCACACATGCAGAATTTTCGATTTCCTTGGCAAGCTTCACGATTTCTTTTGGTTTGTGAGTTTCAGGTATTGGATCGACTCCAGGCTCCCAAGGCGGCTTGTATACATGTAGTAGGATGCATTAGGACCATGTTGGTCCATTCAAACCAGCCCCATGCTTGCTGGAAATTCATGACAGCAAGTTCCCCATAGGTGCAGAAATGTGTTCGAAAATTCAGTTTGTTGTCATGGAGGAAGGATCTGATCTTGGCTGCCCCAAGGGCCTATAGCCATGGTTGGATCACTTCCCTAGCATGTCTAAGACGTGACTAAGTTGCCCTTTTGGTGGCTTGGTCCATGGTTCATCGGTTTTTAATCAAAACGTCACAACAGCCCCTTACCCCTTCGGCCTTCATTTTCAGCTTGGTTCGTTTCTTTTGTTGCTTGGTATGGATCTTGGTTGGCCTATGGCCCTTAGCCACGGTTCATATCATGCTCCTAGATGTCTAGATCGTGCCATGGTCAATCAAATGGCCACTGGAACGACGCAAGACATCGATCATAGCATAAACACTACACACGCATGCACGTGCCTCGGTTGGACTTCGGTTTGTGGATGCGGATTGTGGCTGGCCTAGGGCCCTTAGCCATGGTTCAAATCATTCCTTGGGATGTTGGTAAGAGTCTCTGGTCGGTGGTTCACGCCCCAATGGCCATAGTCTCGAAACGCGCGTGCAAGTAGTCGCAGCTGCTGGAAATTACAGCAAGTTGCTGTGTCGTTCAGAGGCTCGTTAGTTCTTGGTTGGCTTTTAGCCCATGGCCTTGGACTGGACAGTGCCTCATTGAGTTAGGAAGGTCATGTTTTTGACCGTTTGTCATTTGGATCATTTTTGAGGTCGTACGAGAATTTACGGTGCAATGTGCCAAATTGACTCTCGAAAGAGCGTTTCGTGTTTTGGCCTCCATTCACCTAGATTTCGACCCTATCATTTTAGGAACATTATTTTATGATTTTTCAGCGTATTTTAATCATGACTATACGTCGGTTCAGTGTCGGTTCAGGTTGGCTCGGAGTCATGATTAAATGCGAAGTCATTAGGCGTCATAGTCGCATCTTTTGAACGTAAATTGCATAGTTGGTCATGTTTAAGCTATTGCATATTTTTCATGGCACAGTTAGGTTGCAGCGAGCCTGGGAACGATCCAATCCAATCCAGTTGGTAAAATTACAGGAATTTTCATTATGCCAGTTAATTATTTTACGTGCATTAAATAGAAAATGATTATTTTTGAGATTTATGCGATATGGCTTGTGGTTCATTCACTATGTGGGAGTGTTATTTTATACGGTCGCCAGTGACCGATCAGTTCAGTATGGTACCACCCGGTCGCCAGTGACCGGCCAGCTCAGTTCAGTTTCAGCCTCCCCGGTAGCCAGTTACCGATCAGTTCAGCTTAGTGCAGTGGCCACAGGCGTAAAACATAATCTCAACAGAAAATTTTACCAGATATTTCAGTACAGGCTCCAAGGAGCAAATTTTTACAGTGATTTCCAGTTCAGTTATGCACGTATTATAATTGCTCAGTACAGATTATTTTCAGTATGCCTCAGGACAGGATATGTTAACTCATGCATATTTTAAATTCAGATTTTTACTCGTTACCTGCGATATATGCATGCTGAGTCTTTAGGCTCACTAGACTTGATTGTTGTAGGTACTGATGAGGCCAGGGCCGAGGGCGGGGACCAGTGAGCCAGCTTGGGTCGGCAGTAGTGGCACCCGAGGACCTCAGTGCAGCAGTTGTTATTTTTTCCGCAAACAATTTTATCAGTCGTTGGATATTTTTAAATCGTTTTGTTGGCAAAACTTTATTTTCTTCCGCTGCATTTTAAATTGAACTTGATTCACCAGTGATTTTATGAATGAGGCCATTTAAGTTCTTTTAAAAAGAAAATTTTTAATTTTCCGCAAATTTTCAAGAAAGGAGTTTTAGGCCCTTCACAGTTGGTATCAGAGCGGTGGTTCTGTATAGGGTTTCACTACTACTGACCGCGAGAAGCTCACGAAGCCACGCCTTTGGTCTGTAAGTTTTTCAGTTCAGCATTTTGTTCAGCATTTCAGTTAGCATGAATTATTTTGTCAGCATGCTTCCAGATTTTCAGTATTTCAGTGTTCATTTAAAATAAATTATGGAATTATGCATGTTAGTTACGTATGGGTTATGTTGGAACAGTATGCCCCCTAGACGCATTTTAGAGCGCAACAGAGAGGGAGCCTCGCCGAGAGACAGGAGGAGCGTAGACCGGAGGGAGACCTACCACCTCCTCCACCGCCCCCACCGGACATGAGTGCCCAGATGTTAGCTGGGATGGCACAGTTCTTCGCACAGTTTGCGGGGGGCAATGCCGCAGCCGTAGCCGCAGCCGCAGCCAGGCCGACAGGGCCCGAGGCTGTATGAGCGATTCATGAAGATGCGCCCGAAGGAATTCTCTGGGGCATCTGACCCCATGGTTGCCGAGGGATGGATCAAATCCCTCGAGGTTATCTTCGATTTTATGGAGCTGGGGACGCAGACCGAGTCCGATGTGCCACCTACTGTTCACTGGAGACGCCCGCTTATGGTGGGAAGGAGCTTCGGTAGCCCTGACATTGGCTACACTTTCTTGGACCCGCTTTACGGAGGTTTTCTACTCCAAGTATTTTGCTGAGGAGGTTCGCACCAGGCTGACCACCGAGTTCATGAGCTGAGACAGGGGGATATGTCGGTTACGGAGTTTATCCGTAAGTTCGAGAGGGGCTGTCACTTTGTGCCCCTGATAGCGAATGATGCCAGAGCCAAGCTGATGCACTTCCTGGTGGGTTTACGGCCGATCTTGCGCCGGGATGTTAGGGTATCTGACCCTGCTACTTATGAGTTGCCGTCTCCAAGGCCTTAGCCGCAGAGCAGGATCTGCGGGATATCGAGAGGGATCGCCAGGGCAAGCGCCCAGTCCAGGCACCGCACCGCCCTCCTCCTCATCAGCATCACAGCAGAATAAGAGGCCTTTTCATGGACCGCCCAGGAACCGAGGCCAGCAGCAGCAGCAGCAGCGGGGACGCCCAGCCCCGAGGACTCAGGAGCACCCAGTTGTCCCAGGTGCTCACGTCGCCATCCTGGAGCATGTATGGCTGGCTCAGGAAAGTGTTTTAAGTGTGGCAGTCCAGACCACATGTTGCTGCAGTGCCCTCAGAGGAATCTGCCTACCCAAGGCAGAGTTTTTGCTCTCCATGCCGCGGAAACCAACCCGGAGACTATGTTGTTGACAGGTACCTTTAAACTTTAAGTTATTATTCGAATTTCCATTTTGGGAATCGGGATTTAGATTTTGAACTTAGAACTGTTATAGGATTGCATGCTCTACTCAGATTTATTTCGGGGAAATTAAGCTAGAGGAACCTTGACCTTTGCATGTCTATAAGTTTAGATCTTGTAGTGGGATTCAACTTAGAGCTCCGCTCTTTCAGGGAGAATTTTTATCTGGTTCCGCTACCAAGGCCTTGATAGATTCAGGGGCCACTCACTCGTTTATTTCGGAGGTCTTTGCAAACTTTCTCAAGATCCAGACCATTGGGCTAGATACAGCCTTTTCAGTAGTGTTGCCGTCAGGCGAGGAGATGGCAGCTACCAATGTTATCCGAGATATAGACCTTGAGCTGCACGGTAATCTTGTTTATGCGGATCTGATTGTGCTACCGATGCCGGAATTTGACATCATCCTAGGGATGGACTGGCTATTGAGGAACAGAGTGTTGATAGACTTCCAGCGGAGATCCGTTCTTGTCCGACCGCCTGGAATGGAGCAGTTCTTATTTGAGCCGGACAGGTACTTTCCTTTACCGCGCATTATTCCTTATGTTCAGGCTAGGAAGCTCATGCATAGAGGGTGTCGGGCATTTCTAGCAACCTTTTTATCTGTCCCCGAGGAACCCAGCCAGTCAGCCTCAGATGTTCCGATTGTTAGAGATTTCTTAGACGTTTTTCCCGAAGACGTCTCTGGTATGCCACCAGAGGAGAGGTGGAGTTTTCCATTGAGCTTATGCCAGGTACGGCTCCGATATCCAAAGCGCCGTACCGACTAGCACCGACAGAGATGGCAGAGCTTAAGAAGCAGATCAGGAACTTCTCGACAAGGAGTTCATTCGCCCGAGCTTTTCTCCATGGGGCGCGCCGTCTTATTTGTGAAAAAGAAGGATGGCTCGATGAGGCTTTGCATTGACTACCGGGAGTTGAACAGGGTTACAGTGAAGAATAAATACCCACTGCCGAGGATTGAGGATCTGTTTGACCAGTTGCAGGGAGCTTCGATTTTCTCCAAGATAGATCTGCGTTCCGGTTATCACCAGTTGAGGGTGAGAGATGCTGATGTTCGAAGACAGCTTTCAGGACTCGTTATGGCACTACGAGTTCCTAGTGATGCCGTTCGGTCTGACGAATGCGCCAGCGATCTTCATGGATCTAATGAATCGCGTATTTCAGCCGTACCTCGACCAGTTTGTGATAGTGTTCATAGATGACATTCTCGTCTACTCCAAGAGTCGGGAGGAGCACAGCAGGCATCTGACCACAGTGTTGCAGACATTGCAGAAACAAACTATTCGCAAAGTTCAGTAAGTGCGAATTCTGGTTAGAGAAGGTGGCGTTCTTGGGCCACATTGTTTCTAGCAGTGGCATTGAGGTAGACCCGGCGAAAGTTGCAGCAGTCAGAGATTGGGTTGTGCCTCAGAATGCATCAGATCCGCAGTTTTCTTGGGCTAGCAGGATATTACAGGAAATTCATCAGGGATTCTCATCCATTGCCGTTCCACTCACAGCACTGACAAGAAAAATGTGAAGTTTGTGTGGAGCGAGGAGTGTCAGAAGAGCTTCGATACTTTGAAGCAAGCTCTTATCTCAGCACCCGTTTTGGCTGTACCGTCAGGATCCGGCGAGTTTGTCCTTTATACCGATGCTTCGAAGCTTGGTTTAGGTGCAGTTTTGATGCAGCATGGGAGAGTGATAGCGTATGCTTCTCGACAGCTGAAAATCCACGAGAAGAATTACCCTACCCATGATCTGGAGTTAGCGGCCGTAGTTTTTGCTTTGAAGATTTGGAGGCACTATCTGTATGGAGAGAAGTGTCAGATCTTTACCGACCATAAGAGCCTCAAGTATTTCTTTACGCAGAAGGAGCTGAACATGCGTCAGAGGCGTTGGTTGGAGCTTGTGAAAGACTACGATTGTGACATTAGCTACCACCCGGGTAAAGCTAATGTAGTTGCGGATGCTTTGAGCAGGAAAGTCGCAGTGATGGCTCATTTGACGATGCAGAAACCTCTTCAGATTGAGATGCAGAGGTTTGATCTTGAGACTTACCCTCGAGGTAGAGTTCCTCGTTTATCTACCTTGACTATCCAGTCCTCTCTTATTGACCGTATTCGCAGCGGTCAGGCAGCAGATGAGCAGTTGGCACAGTGGAAGAAGATGAAGGGGCAGTGTTTTGTATTCAGTCAGCGACGGTATTGTGAGATACCGAGATAGGATATGGGTTCCTAGCAGTGATTCTATCCGAGCAGACATCTTATCAGAGGCCCATACGTCCCCGTACTCCATTCACCCTGGGAGTACGAAGATGTACAAAGATCTGCAGCTATTGTATTGGTGGCCAGGATGAAGAAGGACATCAGGCGTTTTGTATCCGAGTGCCTGACTTGCCAGTTAGTGAAGGCCGAGCATCAGAGACCAGCAGGTTTGCTCAAGCCTCTTCCTATTCCCGAGTGGAAGTGGGAGAACATTACCATGGACTTTGTGACCGGATTGCCGAGGTCAGCCAGAGGATCGAATGCTATCTGGGTGATTGTAGATCGTCTTACCAAATCAGCGCACTTCTTGCCTATTAAGACGACTTTCACCATGGTTCAGTATGCAGAGCTGTATATCCGAGAGATAGTCCGACTCCATGGTATTCCAGTTTCTATCGTATCCGACAGAGATCCCAGATTCACTTCCTCGTTTTGGAAGAGTTTGCATTCGACTTGGGTACGAAGTTGCTGTTTAGCACAGCTTTCCATCCGCAGACAGATGGACAGTCGGAGCGAGTTATTCAGATCTTAGAGGATCTTCTCCGTGCTTGCGTCATTGATTTCTCTGGGAGTTGGGAGTCGAACTTACCATTGGTAGAGTTCACCTATAACAACAGTTTCCAGTCGTCTATAGGTATGGCTCCGTATGAAGCGCTGTATGGCCGCAAGTGTAGATCTCCTGTTCATTGGGATGAAGTAGGAGAGAGAGCAGAGTTGGGTCCAGAGATTGTTCAGCAGGCAGCAGATGTAGTCAAGATCCGTGATAGATGAGGACTGCTCAGAGCCCAGAAGAGTTATGCCGATCAGCGGAGGAGAGAGTTAGAGTTTGCAGTGGGCGATCATGTCTTCGTGAAAGTGGCACCTATGAAGGGTGTCATGAGATTTGGCAAGAAAGGGAAGCTCAGTCCGAGATTCATTGGACCGTTTGAGATCCTCGACAGAGTTGGGACGCTAGCGTATCGTGTGGCTCTTCCGCCGAATCTGGCCGGAGTACACAATGTCTTTCACGTCTCCATGCTGAGGAAGTATGGCAAATCCTTCGCATGTGCTGAATTTCGAGCCGTTGCAGCTTACTCCGAACTTATCTTATGAGGAGAGACCCGTGCAGATCCTAGACAGACAGGAGAAGAAACTTCGGAACAAGTTGGTTAAGCGAGTCAAAGTCAAATGGCTCAACCATTCAGAGGAGGAAGCTACGTGGGAGTCTGAGCCGGAGATGAGAAGTCGATACCCTGAGTTATTCGGTGAGTTCTAATTTCGAGGACGAAATTTTTTAAGGGGGGAAGGATTGTAGAACCCGTAAATCAGTAGACGTATAAGCCATGCATAATTCTAGATTTTTAAATTTAATTGACTTCATTGCATGATTATTTTAAATGCATTTATTTGAAGTTAATTATTTATTATTTCAGTTCAGTAGTTTGATTTTTAGCATTTCAGTATTTCAGTGAGGCCGGACCGGAGTTGGAGTTTTGAGATAGAATTTAAGATTCGAGAAATATTTCCAGAAGTTAATTTAGCTAGCAACAAGTTCATTTAAGTTAGAAAGGGAGGTTTGAGGATTTAATTTAATTATTTGAGGTGATTAAGAAATGAACTCATTTAAGTTATTAAATTAAGGGGTTAGCTCACTAAATTATTTAAAGGATTAGTAAGGCTTTCAAGGATTATTAGTTGACTAGATAATCAACATTTCCCTTTATTTTATTATGCATTTTTCGGCCACCCTTAGTGCTAGAAGATTCATTTTCCAACTCATCAACTTTGACCAATTCTTTGCATGTAATTAGTAGGATAATTCTAGGATTTTTGGGAGCACAATTTAATTAAATAATGGACATATCCTAGTCTAGAATCAAGAAAATTTCGGCCACCACTCCTAGAAGCATCCACCAACTCATTTGATATCAATCAATTCAAAATTCAAATTCAAAGGGGTGGACTTGGTCTTGATCTTCCTATATTTGCACCCTTCCCTCACCCTCATAACCATTTCCCCCCCTCCACCTCGAAAATTCAGAAATTCAACCATTTTCAGTAGAAAAATCGTGATCTAGCTAGAGGAAGGGAAAAAAAACGAGAGCGAAGGTAAAAAGAAGCGCCTCCTCTCCTCCGCGCCGTCGTCGTCTTTCGTTCGTTTTCTTTCGAAACGAAACCAGGCATGTCTAGATTTCTTTCAAACCTCAATCAAGTCATATTATCATTTATTTTTCAGTACATGATCATGTTTATTCAAGTAAAAACGAGATCTGTCAAAACATTTTGAAACACACATGCAGAATTTTCGATTTCCTTGGCAAGCTTCACGTTTCTTTTGGTTTGTGGTTTCAGGTATTGGATCGACTCCAGGCTCCCAAGGCGGCTTGTATACATGTAGTAGGATGCATTAGGACCATGTTGGTCCATTCAAACCAGCCCCATGCTTGCTGGAAATTCAGAATGACAGCAAGTCCCCATATGCAGAAAGTGTTCGAAAATTCAGTTTTGTGTCAAGGAGGAAGGATCTGATCTTGGCTGCCCCAAGGGCCTATAGCCATGGTTGGATCACTTCCCTAGCATGTCTAAGACGTGACTAAGTTGCCCTTTTGGTGGCTTGGTCCATGGTCATCGGTTTTTAATAAAATCACAACAGCCCCTTTCCCCTTCGGCTTCCATTTTTCAGCTTTTGGTTCGTTCTTTTGTTGCTTGGTATGGATCTTGGTTGGCCTATGGCCCTTAGCCACGGTTCATATCATGCTCCTAGATGTCTAGATCGTGCCATGGTCAATCAAATGGCCACTGGAAGACGCAAGACATCGATCATAGCATAAACACTACACACCACGTGCTCTCGGTTGGACCCTTCGGTTGAGTTTTGGTGTGATGCGATTGTGGCTGGCCTAGGGCCCTTAGCCATGGTTCAAATCATTCCTTGGGATGTTGGTAAGAGTCTCTGGTCGGTGGTTCACGCCCCAATGGCCGATAGTCTCGAAACACGCACAAGTCTAGGCGCAGCTGCTGGAAATTACAGCAAGTTGCTGTGTTCAGAAGGCTCGTTTGAGTTCTTGGTTGGCTTTTAGCCCATGGCCTTGGACTGGACAGTGCCTCATTGAGTTGGAAGGTCATGTTTTTGACCGTTTGTCATTTGGATCAATTTTGAGGTCGTACGAGAATTTACGGTGCAATGTGCCAATTGACTCTCGAAAGAGCGTTTCGTGTTTTGGCCTCCATTTCACCTAAATTTCGACCCTATCATTTTAGGGAACATTATTTTATGATTTTTCAGCGTATTTTAATCATGACTATACGTCAGTTCAGTGTCGGTTCAGGTTGGCTCGGAGTCTGATTAATGCGAAGTCATAGGCGTCATAGTCGCATTCTTTTGAACGTAATTGCATAGTTGGTCATGTTTAAGCTATTGCATATTTTCATGGCACAGTTAGGTTGCAGCGAGCCCTGGGAGACGATCCAATCCAATCCAGTTGGTAAATTACAGGAATTTTCATTATCCAGTTAATTATTTTACGTGCATTAAATAAGAAATGAGATTATTTTTGAGATTTATGCGATATGGCTTGTGGTTCATTCACTATGTGGGAGTGTTTATTTTATACGGTCCGCCAGTGACCAATCATTTCAGTAGGGTACCACCCGGATCGCCAGTGAACCGGCCAGCTAAGTTCAGTTTCAGCCTCCCCGGTAGCCAGTTAGTCGATCAGTTTCAGCTTAGTGCAGTGGCCACAGGCGTAAAACATAATCTCAACAGAAAATTTTACCAGATATTTCAGTACAGGCTCCAAGGAGCAAATTTTTTACAGTGATTTCAGTTCAGTTATGCACGTATTATAATTGCTCAGTACAGATTATTTTCAGTATGCCTCAGGACAGGATATGTTAACTCATGCATATTTTAATTCAGATTTTTACTCGTTACCTGCGATATGCATGCTGAGTCTTTAGGCTCACTAGACTTGATTGTTGTAGGTACTGATGAGGCCAGGGCCGAGGGCGGGGACCAGTGAGCCAGCTTGGGTCGGCAGTAGTGGCACCCGAGGACCTCAGTGCAGCAGTTGTTATTTTATTCCGCAAACAATTTTATCAGTCGTTGGATATTTTTAAATTGTTATTGTTGGCAAAACTTTATTTTCTTCCGCTGCTATTATTTTAAATTGAACTTGATTCAAGTGATTTTATGAATGAGGCCATTTAAGTTCTTTTAAAAAGAAAATTTTTAATTTTCCGCAAATTTTAAAGAAATGAGTTTTTGGCCCTTACATGACCAATCAGCTCATGGTATATTCATTTCCAGTAATCAACTGAATGCATAAGGAATAATTCCATTCCTTCGATAATCATCGAATCATAATTAATACAGAAATCAAAGGAATTAAAAAATCGAAAATCCTTACCGTACATTATTCATTCTTCGGCCATTTCAGGTCCGAATCTTACCAGTTTCCTGGTAAGAATCTACAATAACTCTGTACTTGTTCAATATATCCATATCAATAATTCTGCCAGAATCAGACAATACAAGTGCAACATAATCTAACTCAATCTCATTCTCATCTTACTGCAGTATACAATATTCACAGAATGTCACTGATATCAAATCCTCTCCCCAAAAGGTAAAGAGATCAATACTACAGTAATAAGCAGACCCAATAGATAAAGCATGTCTCAATGCAATTCATAAAAAATTATGTATACGATGTATTAAATATTTCTTAATACATATTCAAAATAATCATAAAGAATAGTTACCTGTCCGTATCATCAAGTGCAATCCTGGGTCTGTCCCTCTGTCACTACAACTAGATGATTCTGCTCCATGAAATCTCCGGGAATCTGTCTGTGGACAAACTCTAGCAAAATGTCCTGCTGTCTACAGATATTGCATATATCAGTCACTCCTCCTTGGCATTGCTCCTTGGGATGTCTCCCTCCGCAAGTTCTGCAATAAACTCCAGTATAACTCGGGCTAGAACCACTGGAGCTAGATGAACCGCTTCCTAACTTCTTGAAACTGCTTCTTTCGAGCTTTCAATGGTCTTTCTTTTCACTACTTTGCTGCTACCAATCTCAATTCGGGGAGGTAGTCGCAGTGGTTTCCGGTTTTGGAAGAACTACGAGCTTCCTTTTGTCTCATCAGAACTGTTTTCTGCTCTTCTGCTCTGTTCAGAGTATCAACAAGGTTATTCGGATTGTTTCACATTTACCCAATGTACGTATCTCCGAATTCAATCCCTGGATAAACTGAGCAAACACAGCTGCAATCGTTCCTAGCCACTTGAGGAGCAAAATGTAGCAAGGTAAAGAACTGGGCCAATACTCGTCAACATTCAACTGACCCTGTCTCAGATTTGCAAACTCTGCACCTTTATCCTGTCTGTATGATACAGGAAAAATCTTTGATAGAAGTCACTTTAAAAATTTCCATGTAATCACTGGACCACGCTGTTCTAAGGCTTCTTTGGTTACCAGCCACCAACTCCTTGCGACTTCCCGTAACTGGTTCCCAATCAGTTAACTCTACAATCATCTGTGAAACCAAGAAATTCAAATAGCATTTCATGTCATCTAGACAATTCTCACAATCCACTGGCGTCTCAGTACCCGTTAGAATCGGCGGTTTAAATGACTGAAACCTCTTTAAACCTGTGTTTCCATCAGAGTTTCTGACACATCCACCTGATCAGTCGAAGTACTACCTCGTTCTGCAATCCCTGCGGGGAGGTATAACTGAAATCACAAGAGTTAGCAATCACATGAGACAAATCCGTCTCAGTCCCTTCCTGATCTGTTTACCTCTGATCAAGAATTGGTTCTGATCCTTTACAAATAATACATATTACCAAATCATCTCAAGATATGCAGGTACATGTATTTAAAGCCAGTAAAACATAATATCATGCTAGCATACACAATGTATTCAACATCATAATAAATCACATGCTAGCACTCACATGCAAGGAAAGAAACTCCATTCTAACCCTGCTCACTAACTTCTATCTCCAGTCTACAGAACCTAATGCTCTGATACCACCTGATGTGGGGACCCGGACGCTAATTCCAATTTAATCATTCTTAGGAATTATTCAATAAATTATAATAAACAGGGTCTAAATTTTTTTTTTAAAAAAAATACAATGCGGAAACGTAAGATAAATCAATCTGAAATACACATTATACATAAAAGTACAAGTCTTGTATTTCCTACAATGATTCAACTAGGTTCCACGACTATATATCAAGTGATGATTCCTAGGTTACTTCTGAGCCCGGATCTCCACGCTATCTAGTCCAGCTTCATTCTTTTTTGACCCTGATTCTATCCCACCTGTTGCCATGCACACATACAAACAAGACAACAGTCGGATAACTCCGGTGAGAAATAAATCCCAATATAAATCAACAAAACATGCAGTTATATAACAATGTAAAAGCATGTAAAAACATGTAACAGATATCAGTAACATGCAACAAAATTAGAAACATAATCAATATAAACTGCCAATCATACTCGCGACTCCACGTCTCAGACAATACTCAATCCTAGTCTAGGGATCCCGGTTTTCAGACGTTGGTATTCCTATATCGACCAATAGTAATAGAAGAACTCTGATTCTATCCACGTCGATATAACCAAACATCCAGTGTCTGACCTATCCGTCATAGACTGGGCGCTCTCACCATACACTATCTTGTGACATCGTGCAATGTGCCCGTGGCGATCCCACCACTATCAGGCACTTCTGTCACAAGATCACTCGTCTAATACTCGTCTAATACATGCTTCCTATAAATCAATAGAACAACATATAAAATCAAATCAATGCATATAACAACAATAAGTATGTGATTTAGGGAAACTCAAGTATATCCTACTCGAGTCGATCTCCCAATACCACGTTGACTTATACCTTTGTCTTCTTGATCTGACAAAGTCGAAGTCTCGAAGTCAAATCTGTCCATATCAAATATGAAATGAAAATATCGAATAGACTGTGTCAATGTATCACTTAATTCAAAACCTGTACTGATCAATACTCAAATCAATACATAATCTAATCAATGTCAACGACATACAATGCAATCTCAATCACTACTGAATCTGATCAAAATCAATCTACTGATGTCTCAACGACATAATAATACGGTCTTGATAGCCCCGTCATCTCAACATCACAGATATAATCATACAACTCATAATCGCTATCAATACGAATCATAATCTCAATTCTGTATAGTCCCGCAATACCGGCAATACAATATCAGTATATTCGAATCAACAACTCATCTTATTCAAATCTGAATAATATCAATATACCCAGCGATACAGTATAAATCAAATATCAATTCCAACACCTCATAATCGATAACAACATAATTTTGATATCAATCAGTATAACCACAATTGAATCAACTCTGAAAAATTCATAACAATTGCATAAACAGTCTGTTCTTTAATCCGGTTTCGATTATACAATGTCTATTGTCTCGAGAACAACATATATGAATCCTATTCAATTCCATCAACATCATATTTTCAAATCATCTCAAAACGTAATAAAACTTACGTCCTTTTGTAGCTCGTGTCGAGAGGAACTCAGAATTGAAGTCGGATTCAAAATCGGACCGACGGATTCTCACAATTCACAATTTACCCTACAAAAACAAGAAAGCTTGTTCCCTAGAGATTCTCAACTCTTTTCTCTCTGAATTTCGAAAGAAGACATTATATATATACTACATGCAACACCAGGAAACGTGGCTTATTTTTCATGCTGCAAGTCACACCGCGGGTGCGCTCACTTTTGCACCGCGGGTGCGCTCAGTGTACTGATATACATCAAATTTTCCAGAAGCTTGGACCGCGGGTGCGCTCTCTTTGGTACCGCGGGTGCGCTCTCTTGGTACCGCGGGTGCGGTGCACGTTCTGCCCCAAAAACGTACCCTACTGCCCTCCAAGCGCGGGTGCGGTAGAAGCTTAAGCGCGGGTGTGGTGGCTATTGAAATAAAAAATCCAACTTTCTGCCCTTACACCGCGGGTGCGGACTACTTCTTGGCGCGGGTGCGGTCTCTCTCTTTGTCAACAAACTCAATTTGCAACGTCGCTTCTCAACGTCTGTTCTTCCATCGCCTTATTCATAACACATAATAATCTCAAAAAAATCTCGGGCATTACATCACCTCATCGTATCGAAAAATCACGCGATGAGTGGACCACAGAAGATAAAAGAAAGGAAAACTGGACAATGTTGCCAAGGAGATTATGTGTAAGACGCAGGATTAAAACGCTTTCATCGAGATCAAAATGTGTAAATCAGCTCAAGAAATTTGGGATAAGCTGATTCAGGTGTGTGAAGGCAACGAGCAGACTAAGGAGAACAAACTTTCAATTGTTGATCAAAAGTTCAATAATATCAAGATGAAAGCTGGAAAACCATTGAATGAATTCGATGAAAGAGTGAGCTACATCCTAAATGAACCGAATGCACTAGGAAAGGTGCATTCAAATAAAGAAATTGCTCTAAAAGTGAGACTTGGTCTTCCCAAGAATAGGATGTCAAAACTATGACCATGAGATAATCAAAGACCTGAACAAGGTAGTACTTCATGACCTATTTGCAAATTAAAAAGCCTATGAATTCGAGATGCAAATAAGGAAGGCGAACCAATAGACCCATCAGTTACAACTGCCCTAACGGCACTGAAACTGGAGCCAATAGTGAAACGTCTGTTCATTTTTAAAACTCTACTGAACATTTTTTTATGAAACGGCCGAAACCATGCCTACATAAATACATAAAATTCGAAACATGTATTTTGTAAAATCAGCCCACTGCTGAATAAAATAACTACAGTCAAAATTATGAAAAGAGCAACCAACCTAAACAATTACCTTTTAAAAACATAAAACGTCAAACGTAATAAAATCTGTTAAAACCCTCAACAAAATAAAATTATCAACCATTTAAAAAAAATATTTAAACGTATTCTCATAAAATCATATTCTTGCGGAAGAATACAATGTATCGGGTTCACGTGCGCCACCAGCTCCGTCTGTTCAGTCATCATCAGCTCCAGTCTCCTGATCAAAATGCTCACCTGCATCATTCACACCTAGTGAGTCTAAGATTCAACACACCTGTAACGTTAATAGCAAGTACATATACATAACATGCAACAGTGAAAAATACTATAATCAACATACATTTCATGAGCATAAACATAAACATGTCGTATAATAGCATAACGTGTCAAAACATGTCTAATCATATCATCATATACGTATAAATTTTATTTTATTGAATTCAGTCAGCTCTATCGTATCAGCTCTATTTGATGGATCCATCTACGTATAACCGTGGTACCCGGAGGCTGTCGGACATCAGCGATAGTTTTACCCATCCACTGTGCCTAGCCTCATCGTCATCGTATACATATATCTTTGGTCACAACCAACTCTTATCCTTCAAAAGTATTATAACGTACCGTACTTTTAAACTACTTTAAAATTTGCGGAAAAATAAAAAATTCTTAATTAAAGAGAAACCTTCAAATTGTGATAACAATAAACTGATCATTCAAAATATTTGCAACGAAAAGATCACAAATAAAGTTTGCTAAAAACACTTGTTTAAATATCGTATACAATAAAGTGAAATCAGAGTATTTGAAACATGCATAATTTCTTAAAAACATGGGCGGGTCCTCAGGTTTAGCTTCCTGCTCAGTCCAATCGGCTAATTGGTTTCCACCCCTCGTCTCCTCAAATTCATCGTCACCTGCATCGATCAAGTCTAGTGAGTCTAAAGACTCAACACGCATAAACTGGATATAACAAGTAATACGCAATAAAACCACATACATTCGAATACCTATCGTGCATAACTTAGACATATAGTCATGCTCACACCCAAAAATGACTAAATTTATTTGGACTTGACCTCGTTTATTCATTGTACTAAATCATAACATCAAACCCCAAAAAAAATCTCTAAAAAAAAAGTTAAAATTTTTTTTTAAACTTTTTTTAGAAGGAGGGGTTCGTGTAGGTGCTGGAAATTTTCATTTTGAAGGAAAAGTGCCCGGACTTTGTGTCTGGGTCCGGGTAGCTTCTGAACTTGCAAACTCGCGAAAATTCATTAACTTATTGATTCATTCTTCCAATCCAAGCCTAGGGACCATTGACCAACACCTAGAGACTCATCCTAGAATGCTATTACATTGATTCAAACCTGTACAAGCACCCAAACGTCCCCAAGTATCGACAAGCAACTTCAATACAACAATAACCCGTAATTCGACATCATTTCTCTTCCTACGATTTCTATTACATCCCAAGCCATTCCCGACCCAAACGAACCACAAAATAACACCTAAATACATCCCATAACATATCTAAATGCAGTAGCACAAGCCTGGCAGTGCCCAACAAAGCCTGCAACAATAAAACTTCAAGAACACATCAAGAACACATTTTCAGAAAAACGCAGTTTTAGCAGTCACACGAAATGATCATAACTCACTCATTGCTTTTCCAAATATTCGAATTTACTGTCAAATCGAAGATATCAAAAGTTCTAAGTTTTATAAGTTGAAAGTTTTGCCAGAAAATCGACGGAAAAGTCACAGTATTTAAAATGATAGCAAATTTTGAGTTTTCAGATCTAAAATCTTTTCAAAACCGATCCAACAAATTTTTACTCAAATTTTTTACAACATACATGGATTTTTACGCATAATAAACATAAGAACATATAATATAACAAGATTGATAAAGAAACAAAGATTATACATGTCTTTTGATATTTAAAGTTACCGAAACGACGACACCGAAGCGGGAAATATGCGAGGTTGATCCGGAACGATTTGTGGCTCAATTTCCTTTAAGAAACTGAACGAAAACTTGCTGGAAAAATGAAGGGAAAGGGGCGGCTGCTCTTGCTATAGAACCCTAGGTTTTCGTTTAAAAAAACTGAAATGAAGGGTAGTGAATTGTGTGTGTGTGTTAAACGTAAGTGTGTGTGTGTAAATGTGGGTGTGTCCGTTAGTTAGTGTAGGTAATTATGGGAAATTACGTGCTTAATTGATAATTAACAACTAATTAAAATACTAATCTTCCTCTAACTTAATTAACATCTCTTAATTTAAAATAAAATGTACAAGTGACAAATCTTTAAAATTTTTAAAATATAAAATTACCTAATAATTAATTTAGACTTTTAAAATGCTAAAAATTAAATAAACTTTTTAAAATGTCCCAAACCCAACTTAAAATAAAATAACACATTTTAAAAATTGTTAAAATCGTCACCGGTCTCTTTTCCTCGATCCCGCATCGAATAATCGCCTGAAACATGAAATTCAAGAAAACATTTTAACGTGCATCACATAAACATAAATAATTAAAATACAGCAATTTAATAAAACATGCATCGTTAAAAATCATTTTAAACTTAAATAAATAATTTAACAATTAAATAAATGCATGTTTTTACGTGTACTGAATTTGGGCTCTACGGTTCCTCCCCTACTTAAATAAATTTCGTCCTCGAAAATAAGTCTTACCAAACAACTCCAGGTAGCGATTTCTCATATCTGCCTCGGTCTCCCAAGTGGCCTCCTCCACTGATTGATTCAGCCACCGGACTTTGACCAGCTTGGTCACCTTGTTCCGAAGTCTCCGCTCCGGTCTGTCTAAGATTTGGACAGCTCTTTCCTCATACGACAGATCTGGAGCAAGGTGCAACGGCTCATATCTCAAAACATGCAAAGGATTCACTAGGTACTTCCTCAGCATCGAGACATGGAACACATTTTGTACATTGACCAGATTCGGCGTAGGGCTACACAATAAGCTAGTGTCCTAACTCTGTCAAGAATCTCGAACGGTCCAATAAATCTTGGACTGAGCTTGCCTCTCTTCCCAAATCTCATAACACCCTTCATAGTTGCTATCTTCACAAAAACGTGATCACCTACGGCAAACTCGAGATCCCTTCTTCTCTTGTCAGCATAACCTTTTTGACGACTCTGGGCGGTCTTCATCCTTTCTCGGATCTTTACCACCGCATCTGCATTCTGCTGAACAATCTCTGGACCAAGTTCTGATCTCTCACCGACTTCATCCCAATGAATCGGCGATCTACACTTTCTTCTATATAGTGCCTCTTAAGGAGCCATACCTATAGACGATTGAAAACTATTGTTGTAGGTAAACTCCACTAAAGGTAGCTTCGATTCCCAATTCCCATGGAAATCGATCACACAAGCTCGCAACAAATCCTCCAAAATCTGAATCACTCGCTCAGACTGGCCATCTGTCTGAGGGTGGAAAGCTGTACCGAATAGCAACTTCGTCCCCATGGCTGCGTGTAAACTCTTCTAAAAGGACGATGTGAACCTCGGGTCCCTGTCGGACACAAATAGAAACTAAGATCCCGTGCAATCGAACTATCTCCCTGATATAGAGCTCCGCATACTGCGTCATGGAGAAAGTCGTCTTCACTGGCAAGAAGTGTGCCGACTTAGTAAGTCGATCCACTATAAACCAAATGGCATTGGATCCTCTGACTGATCTCGGTAAACCAACAATGAAGTCCATGGTGATATTCTCCCACTTTCACTCGGGGATAGGGAATGGCTTAAGCATCCATGCTGGCCTCCGCTGCTCTGCCTTCACCTGCTGACAAGTGAGACATTTAGACACAAATCGGCGGATATCTCTCTTAATACCTGGCCACTAATAAAGAATCTGTAAGTCCTTGTACATCTTGGTATCTCCTGGATGAAGGGAATACGAAGATGCATGTGCCTCTGTCAGAATATCCTCTCTGATCGAATTTGAAACGTCCTGCCCTTTTTTATTGCTTTAAAAGTACTAGAAATTTTTTTTTTAAACCTCACTTAACATCGGCGGATCCATAAAATATTTTTGACATCATTTTAAAAATAAACATCCAATTGCTATTTAAAAATACAAAGAAAAATATTTTAAAGCATAAAATCGTCAAACATTTTACCAAACCTAAAAAACAATAATTTGAAAAGAATGGCCCATACTAAACCTCTCAAAAATCTCTCAAATGCATAAATAAATAATCTTAAAAATCTTTAATCATAAAGCATGAGTCAAAAGTCATAATGCGGAAAAAGTAGAAGCGCTGGTCCTCGGGTTGTGTGCGCCTTCAGCCCAGTGAAATCACTCATCAAGTCCTCCCTCAATACAACCTGCATCCATCACACCTAATGAGTCTAAAGACTCAACACACCATAATCTTTATAACGAGTAATACGTAATACAGTCAACATATAACGGTGAAAAATACTTGTACTTAAAATATCGTTTCATGAAGATGCATAAACATAAAAATTTTTATAAACATTTTCATGATGCATAAACTTTAAATAAAAATATCTTTATAATGATGCATCAACTTTAAACATAAATATTTTCATGACATGCATAAATAAACCTTAATCTTTTTCCTTTTCCTCAACATGACATAAATTCTTTAACATGATCATAAACATTTTCCTTTTCCTTTTCCTTCGTTGAATTCAGATCGTTAATTGTGACTTTCCTGACATGACATGACATGACGATGGATCTATCTACGTGAAACCTCAGTACTGGGTGGCGGGGGACACCAGCAACACTCTCACCGGTCAACTGGGCCCTGGCCTAACAAGATCGAATAGAAATACGATCGTCGGGGCTCCTTCTGGGGCCTTCTCCCATGAATGGGCTCCCTCTGGGGCCTTCTCTCCTCACGATATTCTCATTCTTACCTCAAACCTCATAACCTCATATTCGTAATAATGGAAACACGATCGTCGGGCTCCCACTGGAACCATAACCCTCACGACGTCGCCATTATCAACGAATTAGTCACAATCACTTCACTTCCTTCAACATTTTTCATTCACATCACTTTATAAAAATCATGCATAACATAACATTTTGTTTTCAAAACCAAGCATGCAACATGTCTTTTAAATGTCTTCCTTAAATCATAAAAATCAAATAAACATTTTAAAAGCATAATTTAATCATAAGCATTTCATAAACATTTAAAAATAATCATAATATCATAAAAACAGTATTTAGGGCACTGCCATGACCTTTACTAATTTCCCGGTGTAAAAAGACCGTTTTACCCCTGAACTAAACATTTTACGTTTTCGACTTTTTTCTTGATTTCTTGACTCTAAAATGTCCCAAATAATTATTTAAGCTTACATAAATTTTTCCATAATTTTTATTTAGCTTAATTCGATGAATTTTAGATTTATCATTAAATATAACGTTTTAATGCATTTTAATCCTGAATTAAACCAAACTTTCATATAAAATTCCCAAATTAAAAAATTAGACCTATAATAATTATTTAAGCTTAAACCTAATTTTTCATAATTTATAAAGCTTAAAACTAGGCTTTTCAATTAACTCGTTAATTGACGTTTCGTGCGGCGATTAAATTTCGAATAAATCCAAAACTCGTTATTTTGATTCCAAATTTTTAACATAACCTTTTTATGATTTATTCTACCCTCCCGAGTCTTTAGCCACCCCAGTGGACCCTCGGATCAATTTTTCCTTATTTAATTTTCGAAATTGACACGTTATCAAACCACCCGGGCCATCTCTCGATTTACTCGAGCCACGCCCGAGCCACCTCGAGCCAAAACCTAGCCAACCCATCTAAGGACCCTATTGACCAAGCCCGGCCCCAAAAGCATGACCCTAACCCGCTCAAACACCTGCTGAACCTTGCCCCAAATTCTGCCCGTGTATGTGTTTGTGTCTCCTAATCACATAAGGACTCCTAGCCAACCTAGGACACTTCCAGCTGAGCCACCACCGAGCCCACACGACCCTAACCTTCCCTAGACCACGCCCAGCCCAAGCCTAGACTAACCCAGCCCCTGAACCCGTGCAGCGATCTTCCTGAACACACCAACAGCCTGCGCGCGATCATCCTCCTTGCTGCCATCCTCACGGTCACCACTTCAGTTCAAGCCAGCAGCGAACCACACCGCCCAAGCCCCTGGCCCGACCCTTACCCATCACCTTAGGACCCTGATGGACCACTAGCTAGCCACCAGACCGAGCCATAGCACCTGAAACCCTCGGCCACCCTGAAAGTTACGCGTGAAGAGTCCCTTCTCGCAAGGGCTCTTCCTCACCCTCCTCCTTCGAACCTAGCCACCCTAGGACCCTATCTAGGACCTAGCCACATCCCAACCGAGCCCTCCTCAAGCCCTGGTCGAACCCCTAAACCCCATGCAAGACAACCGAAACCTTGTTCTTTGACAACCCAACCAAAACCATCGGCCCTCTCTGTACGTATTCCCCTTGGATTCCAGCCTTTAACTTTCATGTTTGTGCAGCGTTTTGGGGTGATTAGGACTCTTAAAACTTGTGTAAATCATCCTTAATTATATCCTAGCCATGACAGCCCCTTTAGCAACCATATAAACATGTTTTTGGATCAAAATTCATGGATTTCATACATGTATGTGCAATATTCCGAAATTAATTCAAAGAATTTCATGTTTTTAATGCACACGATATTTAAAACGATACTATGATGTGATAGATGAGAAAAAAGAGATGTGTGGCGTGCCTTTGTGTTTTAAATGCACGATTAAACGTTGACGACGAAGAACGGAGAGGATCCTTTGGCTTGCTCTTTTAGCACCCTTCGAAAATCTCTTGGAATTGTGAGCGTGTGCCGTGGGGTTGGGGTGGGAAGTGTTTCAGATTTTTCAAAGTAGATGGCCGATTGTTTTTGAGGTGCAAAGTGTAGGGTTTAATATATTTTATATCTAATTAACTCCTAATTAGGCTTTAGGCCTATCAAGCCTTAAAATTTAAGCCCATTAGTTTTAATTAGGATTTAATAAAATTTAACAAAATTTTGTTTAATTAAACATGTGAATTTATTAGCCGGGTTGCCAAAAAAGTTCGTATTTTAGTTGAAAAACCAACACCGATAAAATTTACGTCCCGACGTATAAAATCACCTCAAAACCCTTATTTTCAAAAATACTAAAAATCATCACCCTTAATTCAAATAATTAAAAACAAATCACCAATAAAAACATTTTCTATTTTTTTCAGCCCTCGGTCTCCGTTCCTCGATCGCAACTCGAATAACCTTTAAAAATACATTTTAATGCAACCATGTAGAAAAATATATTTTAAACATGCAAATATGTACAAAATAATTAATTCATGAAATTAAAACATTTAATTAAAATACACAAGGAATTTAATAATTTATATGCATGTGGTTTGCGTGGACCTTAAAATTTTCGGGGCGTTACAATCTTCCCCCCTTAAATTGAATTTCGTCCTCGAAATTCGCTTACCCTTAATAACCCTAAGTTTAGACTTAGTTCTAGTATCCCAAAAATTCACGCTTCCGCTGCGCTACTCTAATCAAACTTAAGTTCTAGAATGTCCTTACGTCTCCTTGATCCCAATTAAATTTTCCTTCTAAATCCTTATTTGCAATTGCAACTTAGAAAAACCCATAATGACTTAGTGCTATACTATTATAACCTCGAATTTCATTTTTCTTAAAATTCCCAAAGTTAAAAGATGGATAACCAAACTTATCGTATACTTAAAATCCCAAACGCATCCGCTAACGCTTAAATTTCAAGCCTAGTATCGATTCATTCTTAAAAATCCTTGATTAAAATTTCTTATAATAATAAAACCGAGATATCCCAAGGTTCTACATATTCTTAAAAATCTAAATCCTCAAAATTCTTATCATTTAAACCATTTAATTATCGCTTATTTCTAAACTAGTTCCCAAATTCTTTAGCAATTGCAAAATAAATTATTAATTTCCTCAAAAAATATCTTAATTGGTCCTTAATTTCAAAAATCCTATGATTAACCCGTAAATTCTTGGCATTCTTAATTCCCTTCTACGAGTTTCCCATAACATAATTTCAAAGATTTTAACTTATTTTCCCAAAAATCAATTCCTCTATTCAATCTTACTTTTCATCAAACTTAAAAATCCCAATTTATACATTTTCTTATTCCCAAAATCGTTGTAAATCCTCAAATCATTATTCCTTACGTCTAATTTCCAAAAATTAATTCGACTAGTAACCACGACTCATAAATATTTTCTTAGAAAATATACATGTCCCAAAAGAATTCATAATATTCAGGATTAACTTATACCCCAAAAAGTAGAACGTCAATACTAAAACCCAAAAATCGAAATAATCCAATTCCACCACTAACCAACATGCGTTAAAATAAAATAATTTTTCATTTCATATCACGTATAAAAATCATAAAGCATATAAATCATAAATTATCATAAAACTATTAAACATGTGACGTAAACATATAATTCATGTACTTATGCAGGTAGTATCATATTGAATAAAATAAAGCATGTAAAACTTACAACTTTGAGGCTTGACGACTGATCTTTCCGGCGCTGATGGTGGCACAACCCTTTACAGAACCATTGCTCTGATACCAACTGAAACGTCCTGCCCTTTTTTATTGCTTTAAAAGTACTAGAATTTTTTTTTTAAACCTCACTTAACATCGGCCGATCCATAAAATATTTTTGACATTATTTTAAAAATAAACATCCAACTGCTATTTAAAAATCCAAAGGAAAATATTTTAAAGCATAAAATCGTCAAACATTTTACCAAACCTAAAAAGCAATAATTTGAAAAGAATAGCCCATACTAAACCTCTCAAAAATCTCTCAAATGCATAAATAAATAATCTTAAAAATCTTTAATCATAAAGCATAAGTCAAAAGTCATAATGCGGAAAAAGTAGAAGCGCTGGTCCTCGGGTTGTGTGCGCCTTCAGCCCAGTCAAATCACTCATCAAGTCCTCCCTCAATACCACCTGCATCCATCACACCTAGTGAGTCTAAAGACTCAACACACCATAATCTTTATAACGAGTAATACGTAATGCAGTCAACATATAACGGTGAAAAATACTTGTATTTAAAATATCGTTTTCATGAAGATGCATAAACATAAACATTTTTGTAAACATTTTCATTATGCATAAAACTTTAAATAAAAATATCTTTATAATGATGCATCAACTTTAAACATAAACATTTTCAGGACATGCATAAATAAACCTTAATCTTTTTCTTTTTTCCTCAACATGACATTAAACCTTTAACATGATCATAAACATTTTCCTTTTCCTTTTCCTTTGTTGAATTCAGATCGTTAGTTGTGACTTTCCTGACATGACATGACATGACGATGGATCCATCTACGTGAAACCTCAGTACTGGGCGGCGGGGGACACCGGCAACACTCTCACCGGTCAACTGGGCCCTGGCCTAACATGATCGAATAGAAATACGATCGTCGGGGCTCCCTCTGGGGCCTTCTCCCATGAATGGGCTCCCTCTGGGGCCTTCTCCCGTCACGATATTCCCATTCTTACCTCAAACCTCATAACCTCATATTCGTAATAATGGAAACACGATCGTCGGACTCCCACTGGGACCATAACCCTCACGACGTCGCCATTATCAACGAATTAGTCACAATCACTTCACTTCCTTCAACATTTTTCATTCACATCACTTTATAAAAATCATGCATAACATAACATTTTGTTTTCGAAACCAAGCATGCAACATGTCTTTTAAATGTCTTCCTTAAATCATAAAAATCAAATAGACATTTTAAAAGCATAATTTAATCATAAGCATTTCATAAACATTTAAAAATAATCATAATATCATAAAAACAGTATTTAGGGCACTGCCATGACCTTTACTAATTTCCCGGTGTAAAAAGACCGTTTTACCCCTGGACTAAACATTTTACGTTTTCGACTTTTTTCTTGATTTCTTGACTCTAAAATGTCTCAAATAATTATTTAAGCTTACATAAATTTTTCCATAATTTTTATTTAGCTTAATTCGATGAATTTTAGATTTATCATTAAATATAACGTTTTAATGCGTTTTAATCCTGAATTAAACCAAACTTTCATAAAAAATTCCCAAATTAAAAAATTAGACTTATAATAATTATTTAAGCTTAAAACTAATTTTTCATAATTTTATAAAGCTTAAAACTAGGCTTTTCAATTAACTCGTCAATTGACGTTTCGTGCGACGATTAAATTTCGAATAAATCCAAAACTCGTTATTTTGATTCCAAATTTTTAACATAACCTTTTTATGATTTATTCTACCCTCCCAAGTCATTAGCCACCCCCGTGGACCCTCGGATCAATTTTTCCTTCTTTAATTTTCAAAATTGACACGTTATCGAACCACCCGAGCCATCTCTCGATTTACTCGAGCCACGCCGGAGCCACCTCGAGCCAAAACCTAGCCAACCCATCTAAGGACCCTATTGACCAAGCCCGACCCCAAAAACATGACCCTAACCCGCTCAAACACCTGCTGAACCTTGCCCCAAATTCTGCCCGTGTATGTGTTTGTGTCTCCTAATCACATAAGGACTCCTAGCCAACCTAGGACACTTCCAGCTGAGCCACCACCGAGCCCACATGACCCTAACCTTCCCTAGACCACGCCCAGCCCAAGCCTAGACTAACCCAGCCCCTGAACCCGTGCAGCGATCTTCCTGAACACAGCAACAGCCTGCGCGCGATCATCCTCCTTGCTGCCATCCTCACGGTCACCACTTCAGTTCAAGCTAGCAGCGAACCACACTTCCCAAGCCCCTGGCCCGACCCTTACCCATCACCTTAGGACCCTGATGGACCGCTAGCTGGCCCCCAGACCGAGCCATAGCACCTGAAACCCTCGGCCACCCTGAAAGTTACGCGTGAAGAGTCCCTTCTCGCAAGGGCTCTTCCTCACCCTCCTCCTTCGAACCTAGCCACCCTAGGACCCTATCTAGGACCTAGCCACATCCCAATCGAGCCCTCCTCAAGCCCTGGTCGAACCCCTAAACCCCATGCAAGACAACCGAAACCTTGCTCTTTGACAACCCAACCAAAACCATCGGCCCTCTCTGTACGTATTCCCCTTGGATTCCAGCCTTTAACTTTCGTGTTTGTGCAGCGTTTTGGGGTGATTAGGACTCTTAAAACTTGTGTAAATCATCCTTAATTATATCCTAGCCATGACAGCCCCTTTAGCAACCATATAAACATGTTTTTGGATCAAAATTCATGTATTTCATACATGTATGTGCAATATTCCGAAATTAATTCAAAGAATTTCATGTTTTTCATGCACACGATATTTAAAACGATACTATGATGTGATAGATGAGAAAAAAGAGATGTATGGCGTGCCTTTGCGTTTTAAATGCACGATTAAAAGTTGACGACGAAGAACGTAGAGGATCCTTTGGCTTGCTCTCTTAGCACCCTTCAAAAATCTCTTGGAATTGTGAGCGTGTGCCGTGGGGTTGGGGTGGGAAGTGTTTCAGATTTTTCAAAGTAGATGGCCGATTGTTTTTGAGGTGCAAAGTGTAGGGTTTAATATATTTTATATCTAATTAACTCCTAATTAGGCTTTAGGCCTATCAAGCCTTAAAATTTAAGCCCATTAGTTTTAATTAGGATTTAATAAAATTTAACAAAATTTTGTTTAATTAAACATGTGAATTTATTAGCCGGGTTGCCAAAAAAGTTCGTATTTTAGTTGAAAACCAACACCGATAAAATTTACGTCCTGACGTATAAAATCACCTCAAAACCCTTATTTTCAAAAATACTAAAAATCATCACCCTTAATTTAAATAATTAAAAACAAATCACCAATAAAAACATTTTCTATTTTTTTCAGCCCTCGGTCTCCGTTCCTCGATCGCAACTCGAATAACCTTTAAAAATACATTTTAATGCAACCATGTAGAAAAATATATTTTAAACATGCAAATATGTACAAAATAATTAATTCATGAAATTAAAACATTTAATTAAAATACACAAGGAATTTAATAATTTATATGCATGCGGTTTGCGTGGACCTTAAAATTTTCGGGGCGTTACAGAATCAACACTAGGCACCCATATCCTTCCTCTGTACATCACAATACCATCAAACACTGTGTAGAGTACAGTGCCCTTGGTTTCATCCTTCAGTCGCCATTTCTGCAACTGTTCATCTGAAGGCTGACCTCTACGGATTCGGTCAAACAAAGAAGAGTGGAATGCCAGATTAGACAGCTTAGGAGCTCTGCCCTTAGGATAAACCTCTAACCCAAATCTCTGAATATCTGAATGAAGAGATCTCTGTACTGACAGCTGTGCTACGACTGCAATTTTTCTGTTCAAGGCATCTGCCACAACATTAGCTTTCCCCGGATGGTAGCTAATTTCACAATCGTAGTCTTTTAACAACTCCAACCATCTTCTTTGTCTCATGTTCAGCTTTTTCTGCGTGAAGAAATACTTGAGACTCTTGTGATTAGTGAATATCTGGCATTTCTCACCATACAGATAGTGTGTCCATATCTTAAACGCAAAGACAACGGCAGCTAACTCAAGATCATGAGTCGGTTAATTCTTCTCATGCACCTTCAGTTGTCTGGAGGCATAAGCTATAACTCGACCATTATGCATCAAAACTGCTCCTAAACCGAGCTTAGAAGCATCAGTGTACAACACAAAATTGCCTTTACCTGCTGGCATGGCTAACACTGGCGCTGTAATAAGAGCTTGCTTCAAAGTATCAAAGCTCTTCTGGCACTCGTCACTCCAAATTAATTTGGCATTCTTCCTAGTCAATGAAGTGAGTGGCACTGCAATCAAAGAAAATCCCTGAAAAAATTTTTCTGTAGTAGCCTGCTAGACCTAGGAAACTGCGGATCTCTGAAGCATTTTTTGGTTCAACCCGTTCCTTAACCGCTGCTACTTTAGCTGGATCCATCTCAATGCCACTGCTAGAAATTACATGACCGAAAAACGCTACCTTCTCCTACCAAAATTCACACTGACTGAATTTTGCAAACAGCTTGCGACTCTACAAGACCTGCAAAACTGTACCCAAATGTTGACTGTGCTCCTCATGGCTCTTCGAGTAAATGAGAATGTCGTCGATGAACACTATGACGAACTAATCTAGGTAGGGCTAGAATACTCGATTCATCAAGTCCATAAAAATCGCTGGAGCATTTGTAAGTCCAAACGGCATCACTAAAAACTCGTAATGCCCATACCTGGTTCTGAAGTCTGTCTTATGAACATCTGTATGTTTTACCCTCAGCCGATGATACCCTGATCGAAGATCGATCTTAGAGAACACTCCTGCAACTGATCAAACAAATCCTCGATCCTTGGAAGTGGGTATTTATTCTTGATCGTTACCTTGTTTAGTTCTCGGTAGTCGATACACAACCTCATGCTCCCATCTTTCTTCTATACAAGGAGCACTGGTGCACCCCATGGTGAGAAACTAGGGCAAATGAATTCTTTGTGAAGAAGCTCCTGAATCTGTTGTTTGATTTCTAACATCTCAGCAGGAGCTAGTCGGTACGGTGCCTTAGAAATTGGCGCAGTGCCTGGCAAAAGATCAATAGCGAACTCCACCTCTCTCTCTGGTGAAAGGCCTGTGACGACATCTGGAAAAACGTCAGGAAAATCTCTGACAGCTGGCACATCAGATATTGATGGAGTGGGTACGCCATGTGCAGAAATAATACTGGCCAAGAAACCCTGACACCCCTTGTGAATAAGTCTCCGTGCCTGCATGCAAGAGATCATGCGAGGGAAACTTCTCCATCTATCTGGCTCAAAGAGAAACTGCTCCATGCCCAAATGTCTTACCAACACTAACCTTTTCTGGAAATCAATAAGAACTCTGTTCTTCGTCAGCCAGTCCATTCCCAAGATAATATCAAATTCTGGCATCAGCAACACGATTAGATCGGCATACACTAGGTGGCCTTGCAGCTCGAGATCAATGTCTCTGACCATGGTAGTAGTTGATAATTCTTCCCCTGATGGGACTGTCACTAAATAGCTCATGTCGAGTCCAATACACTTGACGTCCAGATGATTAGCGAACTTTTCCGAAATAAAAGAGTGAGTGGCCCCTAAATCTATCAAGGCCTTTGTGGCTACTCTCTTTATGAAAATATTTCCAGTCAACAAGGTCATGTCTGGGTTCGCCTCCTCTGCCTGCATGGCGAACACTCTCCCCAGAGTCTGCTGCCTCCACTATGGGCATTGTTTCAGCATATGATTGGTGGCTCCGCATTTGAAGCATTTGCCCGATCCAAATAAACACTATCCCAGATTTTGGCGGTTGCACTTCGGGCACACTGGGTACTCATCGGGTCTCTGAGGAGCCTTCTGTTGAGAAATAGGACCCTTGCCTCTCGGTGGTCCCTAAAAATTTCTCTTCACCTGTGGTCCCGGGAAAGGCCTCTTATACTGAGGTCGCTGCTGCTGCTGCTTCTTCTGCTGAGGCGTCTAATAGGGCCTCTTGCCCTGCCTATCGACCTCAATGTCCCTCTGGTCCTGCTCCGCTGCCAAAGCTCTCGACACGTCAACTGCATAAGTCGTAGGGCCAGTAACTCGAACATCATGGCACAAGATAGGCCGTAACCCATCCATAAAATGCCTCAACTTCTCTCGAACATCATTTGCAATTAGGGGCACAAAGTGACACCCCCTCTCAAACTTCCTGACGAAGTTTGCCATGCTGGTGTCTCCCTGTCGCACCGACATGAACTCCCTGGTCAGGCTGGAGCATACTTCTTCAGTGAAGTACTTGGAGTAGAAAACCTCCTTGAACCCATTCCACGTCAGTTTTTGTAAGTTTACTGACACTGATGCGCTATCCCACCAAAGTCTGGCGTCTCCTGTCAGAAACAATGTGACACACCTGACACTGTCTGCGTCCTGCAGCTCCATAAACGCAAAAATGACTTCGATGGACTTAATCCATCCTTCAGCTATCATCAGGTCAATAGTCCCCGAGAACTCCTTTGGATCCATCCTCTTAAACCTCTCATAGACTGCCTCCGGTCTAGGCCTCACCCTTGTATCCACTGTAACTTGATTCCCCGCAAATTGTGCAAAGAACTGGGTCATTCATGCAAGCATCTGAGCCTGCATATCTGGGGGTGGACGAGGAGGAGTGACCCTCTCCCCATCCTGGGCTTCCCTATTCTCATCGCCTACTTCACGCACAATCCTACGTCTGGGAGGCATACTGTTCCAATATTTACCCAACACGTAAACCCAACATGCATGAACATCATATCAATATCATAAGATGCACGTAATTTGAACTTAAACATGCACATGCTGAAATCATGACTTGATACATATTACATGAATGAGTTTAAAACTTTAAAACTTACAGACTTGAGCTGTGACTTTTGAGCTTCTCGCAACTGGCAGTAGGCATATACCATTACAAGAACCTGTCTCTGATACCAACTGTAATGTACCGTACTTTCAAAATACTTTAAAATTTGCGGAAAAATAAAAATTTTCATAATTAAATAGAAACCTTCAAATTGCGATAACAATAAACTGATCAATCAAAATACTTGCAACGAAAAGATCACAAATAAAGTTTGCTAAAAACACTTGTTTAAATATCGTAAACAATAACGTGAAATCAGAGTATTTGAAACATTGCATAATTTCTTAAAAACATGGGCGGTCCTCAGGTTTAGCCTCCTGCTCAGTCCAAGTCGGCTCATTGGTCCCCACCCCTCGTCTACTCAAATTCATCGTCACATGCATCGATCAAGTCTAGTGAGTCTAACGACTCAACACGTATAAACTGGATATAACAAGTAATACGTAATAAAACCACATGCATCTTTAAAGTAGAGCGTACATACTTGAAACTTGAATGTAATAGCATTAACATACTTGAAACTTGAACGTAATAGTATAAACATAGACGTGCCATCAACATAAAACTTTTCATAAAATGCTTGCTTCATACATACTTGAGCATACATAAACTTCATCATTTTGCGTAGAGATATGTTTCAAAGCAAGTGACCCATACATAAATGTACCTAATCAGACTAAACCACAGTACTGGGCTGAAAGGGAAAATCCACTGTCACATACATGAGATCCCCGGTCATGCTTTACCGGGTGGATTGGTCCCTGGTCATGCTTTACTGTTTTCCAATCCTGATCTAAATCCGATCATGCTTTACCGGGGTGGAGAGGTCCTCGGCCACGTTCACCGACTTCCAAACCCGTTCATTATTTGGTCACAAGACATTTAACATACCTCAAAAACATAGAATATTTTCTTTTGCACATCGAACATACTTACGTGGCGTTGAGGGATTCGTTGGATCTCGTTTGGGGCCACTGCTGCACATATTAACATGAGTTCAAATACCTATCGTGCATAACTTAGACGTATAGTCATTCTCACACCCAAAATTGACAAAATATTCTAAATCTCTTGAGACTTGACCTGGTTTAATCATTGTACTAAATCATAACATCAAACTCCAAAACAATCTGTAACGACCCATTACAGGCCCAGTGGACCGCCCATACGGCCCACTGCCCCGATTGACCCAAGGCTATCCCGATCATGGGCTTTGCTCTATGGGCCTTGGCCCATCTATGGAACTCTTTCCCTCACGGGCTTCCCATAGGCGTCGTACGGGTTACTCATAGAACTCTTCAGCCCATGCACTGAAGCTTGTGCCTTCCAAGGATCGAACCTAAGACCACATGGATATATAGGGTGCGCTACCTTCTTCAGCGCGGGTGCAGTGTGCCTTCGGCAACTCAACCAAAAATCTGAAATAACGACCGCATGTGCGGTATTCTTTTGAGCGCGGGTGCACTGACCATACCGCGGGTGCACTGCATAAAGGAGTGCGGGTGCACTCTCCTCTGTAGCCAACAATAAACTTTGGCAATTAAATTCGAATCGCAACGTCGCTTCTCCTCATAATTCGGCAACACTCTCAACAAGAAAGTTGCACCTCTAAATCATATCTAACCACCCCAATTGGCCTCATACCAATTGGCTCAACATACATATTACCATGAATAAAATCGCAACGACGCTACAATAAAACCACACATCAACTATAAACAACAATACTATAAACCATACATCAAGATTCTAAACATCTAAACCATGCTTAAACTTAACCAAATAGTCCATAAACATACGAAATCTAAAACTTTACCGTTCACCAAGCTTGGATATTACAATCTCCCCTCTTTAAAGGAATTTCGTCCCCGAAATTGACGTTACTACGCAAAAAGCTCTGGATACTTCTCTCTCATCTCATCCTCTGGTTCCCACGTGGCTTCTTCAATCAAATGATTCCTCCGAAGGACTTTAACAATGCCAATTTCTTTGTTTCTCAACACTTTAACTTTGCGATCCAGAATCTGGACTGGAATCTCTTGGTATGTCAAATTCGGCGTCAAATCCAATGGCTCGAGACGAAGAACATGGGAAGGATTCGCAATATACTTCCTGAGCATGGAGACATGAAAAACATTATGAACTCTGTCAAGACCTGGCGGTAGGGCTAACCTCTAAGCTCGATCGCCAACTCTATCCAAGATCTCAAATGGGCCAATAAATCTCGGACTCAACTTTCCCTTCTTGCCATATCGCATCACACCTTTAAGAGGTGGTATCTTCAAGAACACATGATCGCCAACCTCAAACTGCATTGGCCTACGACGCACATCAGCATAGCTCTTCTGTCTCGAGTGTGCTGTCTTCATCCTCTCTCGAATAACAGCAACAACATCAGCTGTCTGTTGGACCAATTCTTGACCCAACATCTTCCTCTCGCCAATCTTGTCCCAATACAAGGGTGATCTACACTTTCTGCCATAAAGTGCTTCATACGGTGCCATGCCAATCGTCGCTTTGTAACTGTTATTGTACGTGAACTCAACAAGAGGCAATTTGGAATCCTAGCTACCAGGATAATCTATAGTACAAGCTCTGAGCATATCCTCTAAAATCTGAATAACTCTCTCTGATTGACCGTCACTCTGGGGATGATATGCTGTACTGAATGCTAACCGTGTACCCAATGCTCTGTGTAAACTCTTCCAAAACTCTTAAGTAAATCTAGGGTCACGATCAGACACAATTGACACAGGAACACCATGAAGTCTAACAATCTCTGCTATGTACTCTTCGGCATACTGGTTCATGGAATACGTTGTCTTGAATGGGGGAAAATGCGCTGACTTGGTCAATCGATCAACGATAACGCAAATAGAGTTATAACGTTTCTGTGTTCTAGGAAGACCAGTCACGAAATCCATTGTAATGTGCTCCCATTTCCATTGAGAAATCGGCAATGACTGCAACGTCCCAGCAGGTCTCTGATGTTCAATTTTCACCTGCTGACAAGTTAGGCACTGAGAAATAAACATGGCAATATCCTTTTTCATACCTGGCCACCAATAGAGTCTACGAAGATCCTGATACATCTTGGTACTACCTGGATGTATCGAGTATGGCGCGGTATGTGCCTCTGTCAAGACGTCTCTCCGAATATCATCACCACTAGGAATACATATACGGCCTCTGAATGTCGTTAAACCATCTCTATTCATCCCAAACTCTGAATTACCTCTCTCTTCTGCTCTGGCTCTCATCTCTATCAATTGTGCATCATTGACCTGCTCTCTACGGATTCCATCCGTCAATATAGGCCGAATGATCAACGCTGAAAAGCGAGCAATAATTCCCGATACTACCAAAACTATCTGTTCTCATTGCAAATCTAACAACAACGGCTTCTGAATCATAGAACTCAAAGAGGAACTTGACTTACGGCTCAATGCATCCGCTACAACATTCGCCTTCCCAGGGTGGTAAATAATCGTCACATCATAATCTTTGACAAGCTCTAACCACCGTCTCTGTCGCATATTGAGTTCTTTCTGAGAAAACAAATACTTTAAACTCTTGTGGTCCATGAAAATTTCACACTTTTCGCCATATAAATAGTGTCTCCAGATTTTTAGGGCAAAAACCACAGCTGCCAGTTCCAGATCATGCGTAAGATAATTTTTCTCGTAATCTTTCAATTGACGAGAAGCATAAGCTATAACTTTTCCTTGTTGCATCAGCACTGCACCAAGACCCTTCTTCGAAGCATCGGTATAAACAACAAAGTCCTCTGAACCACTGGGCAATGCAAGTACCGGAGCTGTCGTCAATCTATCTTTCAACTCTTGGAATCCACTTTGGCATTCATTGGACCACTCAAACTTCACAGTTTTCCTCGTCAAATTGGTTAACGGCAGGGCAATCTTGGAAAAATTTGAAATAAAACGACGATAATAACCCGTCAAACCAAGGAAACTGCGTACCTCTGATACAGTGGTAGGGATAGGCCACTTCTGTATCGCCTCAACTTTTACTGGATCAATCGCTATACCATCCTTCGAGACAACATGGCCTAAGAAAGAAATCTGCTCCAACAAGAACTCATATTTCTTCAACTTAGCATACAGCCTCTTCTCTCTCAACAACTGAAGAACAACTCTGAGGTGCTCTGCATGAAGCTCTCTGGTCTTGGAATAAATCAATATGTCATCGATGAAAACAATGACAAAGCTATCCAAATACGGCTTGAACACCCGGTTCATAAGATCCTGAAGACTGAAGGAGCATTGGTCAGACCAAACGACATAACAAGAAATTCATAATGACCATACCTGGTCCAAAACGCTGTCTTAGGGATATCAGACTCCCTAACTTTCAACTGGTAATAGCCAGATCGCAAATCAATCTTCGAAAACATTGTAGGCCCTTCCAGTTGGTCAAAAAGATCATCTATCCGTGGCAACGGATATTTATTCTTAATTTTCACTTTATTGATTTCTCTATAATCAATGCATAGCCGCAAAGACCCGTCTTTCTTTTTGACGAAAAGAACCGGAGCTCCCCATGGCGAAGAACTCGGCCGTATAAAACCTTTATCCAATAGATCTTGCAACTGCGTTTTTAACTCTTTCATCTCTATAGGGGCCATTTTGTACGGAGCTTTGGAAATAGGAACCGTACCAGGAACTAGATCAATCACAAACTCTACATCTCTGTCCGGCGGTAAACCCGGCACATCATCCTCAAAAACATCAGGGAACTCCCTCACAACATTAATATCATCAATATTCAACTTCATAATTCTATCCGTATCAACAATCGAAGCCAAAAACCCATCACAACCTCGAAACAACAACTTCTTGGCCTCAAGACATGAAATAAAAGGAAAGACCAGCGAAGTACCTGCACTGGCGAGCATACCTTCCTTATTTTCATCATCTACAAATTTCACCTTCTTGGCAACGCAATCAATCACTGCACTGTAAGTTGATAGCCAATCCATGCCAAGTATAATATCAAACTCAACCATCGGAATAACAATCAAATCGGCATAGACCACTCGCTCATCAATTTGAACAGTACACGCATACATAATAGACGTCGGGCACAACACATCCCCAGAAGGCAGTACAACATTAAACTGAAGGCGAAGAACAGAAGGAACTAAACCCAAAGATCTCAAAAATAGTTCAGACATAAAAGAATGAGTAGCACTTGTATCAATCAATGTCATAGCTACTCTGCCTGAAATTAGAATAGTGCTAGAGATCACAGAAGAATCAGGATTTATACCTTCCTTTGTCATGGTAAAGATGCGACCTTGCACCTTCTCTTTACTCGATCCTCACGGACAGTACTTGGCAATATGGCCTGCAGTACCACATCGGTAGCATGTGTAAGTACCAAACCTGCATTCTCCCCAATGATGCCTACTGCAATTGGGACACAACGGCTTCTCTGGATCAAATGGAAATGTCGGTGCTTTAGAACTCAGCTCTATCTTGCCTTTCCCCTTGTAACTGCCTTGTCTTCTTTGGCTCGAACCTTGACCTCTTTGAGCAATAGCCTGGTGCCTCGCCTGTCTCTCTCTAGCAATATCCTTCTCATCTTGCTCGGCTAACAATGCTTTAGCCACAATCTCTTTAAATGTCACCGCCTTAGACATATTGATGTCCCTCCTGATCTCTGCTCGAAGTCCTCTAATAAAATGAGCACCCTTGTCTTTGTCATTTGAGGCAATATATGGGGCAAACAGACAGCCCTCCTCAAACTTCAAGATATACTCGTCAACATTCATACTTCCCTGTCGAAGCTCTAAAAACTCAGTCACCTTACGAACTCGAAGTGCATCCGGAAAATACTTGTCGTAGAAAAGATCCGTGAAATCTTGCCACTTCAATGTCGGAACATCAACACCTACCTTGGTAGCATTCCACCAAATACGTGCAGCTTTGACTAGCATGAATACTGCACAATCAACTCTATCCTTGTCTACATACTTGAGATGATCAAATATCGCCTCAAGTGCTTTAACACACTCTACAGCCACCAATGGATCGGTACTTCCTGCAAACTCAGGCGGATCCATCCTCTTGAAAGCAGTAAAGATCCCATCAGTCCCAACTGCTTGAATCCCTTGGCCTCTCACTTGGCCTCTACCTTGACCCGATCCTTGCATACGTAGCAACTGTTGAATTTGTTCACTATGAACCCTTGCTTGCTCTTTCAGTAACTTGCCGAACTCGTCGAAAACTCTCGATGAGGAGCTATCCTCACCCTCTGTAGCTTTTCTCTTAGGAGGCATAACTCCTACAATGTGCTCACATAATACATATCAACTGATAACAATAAATAGATGAAGAAGAAGACATACCCGGACCGTTGAAAGTAGACGAAGTAATATGCATTGGTCCAAAGAACGTTGCTCTGATACCACTTATGTAACATCCTCTCGACTCAATTAATAAAAATCACAGCGGAACTCTAAATAAAAATTTTGCTTGAAGGGAGTAAGGATTTAAAATACATTTCAATGTACAATCAAAAGTATATACATGATCCATAAAGTGTTGCACCAAAATACAAAATATTATTTTGATCATGTATAGCAAAATATCTTCTTCTTTCCATCTTCTATGCATATGACATCGGCTCCAATCAACGTCCTGGTCCGTCGCTCTTATCTGCATCACATGAAATATCTGGAATGGGTATAAAACTCAGCAAGTGAAACTCTTACATATCAATGAATACATAGCATACTCTGAAAAAAACATGACTTTGAAGACATTGAATACCATCAACTCTGAAACATAAATATCATAGCATGAATAACAATAACGATAGTATTTCTCTTTTATCTGTTGGATTGATATCTAGATAGTATCTCTGTCTCCGTACCTATATCCCATCGATATAAATCGATTACTCTGTCGGGATATAAGCCTATGGGCTTTGATCAACTAATTGCATGCAATCTCTGACTATGAATCTATCAATCCAATAAATCATTTAAACTCTCTTTTTGGCATTAAACCAAACACTTTGCATACTCTTTTCTTTTGTATTCCCGACATAATTGAGACATAAAATGCCTCTAATATACAACAAAGTGTATTAATACATAGCATGAATCAAATGGAAGGGAATAACATGTTAAAACCATTGAAATACAATACATATATTATCATGTGAGCACAAGGAATGAATTCCACTTATAACCCTTGCAACACTTGGTTCTATACTCTTGGTACAAATCCTACAACAATAAACCAATTATAGAACCATCAACAACTTAATAATCAAACAACCATACCATTAAATCCATAAAACCAACACAATCAACAAACCCAATACTTCTCCCCAACACCAAAATCCAAAGAATAACTAAACCAAAAGCTTGCCTTAGCTCCTTGAACTCAAAAGAACCTTACTCACACTTCAATAATCCAACAATAAGCTTGAATCAAAGAAAGGAAAGAAAGAAATGTAGGAACCCTAGTCTCCCTTGAGCTGCAAACCGAGAAATGAGAAGAGAAATGGGGAAATTATGAGCCAACTCTTGTATTTAATCACTTAAATCGCGAAAACACATTTCTACTGTTCACGCACCGCGGGTGCACTACCTTCTTCAGCGCGGGTGCGGTGTGCCTTCGGCAACTCAACCAAAAATCTGAAATAACGACCGCAGGTGCGGTCTTCTTTTGAGCGCGGGTGCACTGACCATACCGCGGGTGCACTGCATAAAGGAGTGCGGGTGCACTCTCCTCTGTAGCCAACAATAAACTTTTGCAACTAAATTCGAATCGCAACGTCGCTTCTCCTCATAATTCGGCGACACTTTCAACAAGAAAGTTGCAACTCTAAATCATATCTAACCACCCCAATTAGCCTCATACCAATTGGCTCAACATACAAATTACCATGAATAAAATCGCAACGACGCTACAATAAAACCACACATCAACTATAAACAACAATACTATAAACCATACATCAAGATTCTAAACATCTAAACCATGCTTAAACTTAACCAAATAGTCCATAAACATACGAAATCTAAAACCTTACCGTTCACCAAGCTTGGATATTACACAATCTCTAAAAAAAACTTAAAATTTTAAAAAAAAAAATTTAAAAGGAGGGGTTCGTGTAGGTGCTGAAAATCTGCATTTTGAAGGAAAAAGTGCACAGACTCTGTGTCCGGGTAGCCTCTGAACTTGCAAACTCGCGAAAATTCACTTACTTATTGATTCATTCTTCCAATCCAAGCCTAGGGACAATGGACCAAAACCTCGAAACTCATCCTAGGATGCTATTACATTGATTCAAACCTGTACAAACACCCCAAACGTCCCCAAGTATCGACAAGCAACTTCAATACAACAATAACCCGTAATTCGACATCATTTCACTTCCTACAAATTCTATTACATCCCAAGCCATTCCCGACCCAAACGAACCACCAAATAATACCTAAATACATCCCATAACATATCTAAATGCAGTAGCACAAGTTTGGCGGTGCCCAACGAAGCCTGCAACAATAAACTTCAAGAACGCATTTTCAGAAAAACGCAGTTTTAGCAGTCCCACGAAAATAATCATAACTCATTCATTTAATATCCAAATATTTCGAATTTACTATCAAATCGAAGATATCAAAACGTTCTACGTTTTATATGTTGAAATTTTTTCCAGAAAATCGACGGAAAAGTCGCAGTATTTAAAATGATAGCAAATTTTGAGTTTTCAGATCTAAAATCGTTTCAAAACCGTTCCAACAAATTTTTACTCAAACCTTTTACAACATAAATGGATATTTACGCATAATAAATATAAGAACATATAATATAACAAGATCGATACAGAAACGAAAATTATACATTCCTTTTGATATTTAATATAACCGAAACGACGACACCGAAGCGGGAAAGATCCGAGATTGATCCGGAACGATTTGTGGCTCGATTTCCCTGAAGAAACTGAACGAAAACTTGCTGGAAAACTGAAGGGAAAGGGGCGGCTGCTCTTGCCATAGAACCCTAGGTTTTATTTTAAAAAAAAAACTGAAATGAAGGGTAGTGAATTGTGTGTGTGTTAAACGTAAGTGTGTGTAAATGTGGGTGTGTGCATGAGTTAGTGTAGGTAATTAGGGAAATTATGTGCTTAATTGATAATTACCAATTAATTAAAATACTAACCTTCCTCTAACTTTAAATAACATCTCTTAATTTAAAATAAAATGTACAAGTGATAAATCTTTAAAAATTTTAAATTCATAAAATCACCTAATAATTAATTTAGACTTTTAAAATGCTATAAATTAAATAAACTTTTTAAAATGCCCCAAAAACAACTTAAAATAAAATACCACATTTTAAAAATTGCCAAAATCGTCGCCGGTCTCTTTTCCTCGATCCCGCATCGAATAATCGCCTGAAACATGAAACTCAAGAAAACATTTTAACGTGCATCACATAAACATAAATAATTAAAATAATACAATTGAATAAATCATGCATAGCTAAAAATAATTTTAAACTTAAATAAATAATTTAACAATTAAATAAATGCATGGATTTTACGTGTACTGAATTTAAGCTCTACAAGCATCATCATTTTCATCACTTATCAAAATCATACATATACGTAATTTTTACTTAAAACCAAGCATGCAACGTATTTTTCATAATTCTTAAAAATCATGCTCGTGATATAAAACATTTAAAACATGACAAATTTGTGCTCAGGGCGCTGGCAGGACAAAAATCTCTACTCGGATGCAAAATGACCATTTTGCCCCAGGAACTCAAAATGACCTTTTTAACCCTAGACCTCAAAATTTCGACCCGAAGCTTACAAAACACCTTAAAACATCCTAAAAAATATTTATGAGGATTTTTTAGATGTAAACTCGAGCCCGTATCAAAACTTATACGATTCGGGTTAAAATCGGCCGAGACCCCGGTCCAAGTTTTAAAACGAATCAACCCAAAACTCAACCAAAAATTCCCAAATTAAACCGTGACTTGAACCTACTCGACCAGCCCCTAAACCAATCGTTTCAAACCCCTTAGGACCTATGAACCACGCCTGTAAGTTTCTGAAAATTTCCAGCACGCACAAGTCGTAACCCTAGTTGCACCAACCCACGTTTTATCGATGCTAGCCTATAATTCGACGTGTCCAGCCCTCAAACCGACACCTTAATACTAAGACCGACCACTGAGGACCCTCACTGGACTACCCCAACCACGCTAAAAACACAAAGCACGCACAAGGCTTGGCTTGCTAAGGAAACCCTAGCCATCACAACACAAAACCGCACGCCCCCATCCCATTAATTTAATATATTGATTTTGATATATTAATGTATTTATTAGTATATTTGTTATTTGCAAATTGAATTTTATATTTATTACTGCAACAAGAGGGCCCATTTTCCAATTTTCGTTTCAGACCTCATTCAACACATGTACTCCTCTGACCATAATAAGGTATTATAGTACACGAATGTTGAGTTAAGCTTTTATTTAATTAATACGAAGATGTGGAACAAATATCATGTCCAAAAGATGTGATACTATAAAATCTAAGTTGTTATACAAATATAATTGAGACATTGTTGATAAATGTTGATAAGGTTGTTAGGATAAGTAAAATTCTTTATCTTGTTATTTAAATTAGCCAGATTGATATCTTATCATTAGTGGTATAAATATTCTATATATTCTACAGTACTTTGAGATTGTAATAATCTTTTATTATTCAGAAATTTAGAAACTTTGAATAAAACAAAGAAGGCTTTTATGCCTTACTCATCAACCTGTTCCATCAGCCTTAATGGTATCAGAGCAAAGTTAAAGGCATCAACCGATGGTCAAAATGGCGTATTCTGGGAGCCATGACACATCCAGATCGGAAAATTCCTCCACGATCTCTGGACCGAACACAATTCCTTCCCCTCCTACCCTTGAATCTACATTCCTTCAAATTACGAATCACAAACTAAACGGGAAATTTTTTTTCAATGGTCTCGTTCCGTTCAATTGGTGATTCGGGGCAAAGGAAGGTTTGGATATCTTGATGGGTCCATTCCACCACCTACCACCACTGATCTGACTTATCAAAGTTGGGATAGTCAAAATTCAATGGTAATGGCGTGGCTTATAAATTCAATGGAAGAAATTATCAGTGAAACATATCTCTTTCATCTCACTCCTAAGGATATTTGGCGTACTCTGACCTTGAAGACTTCTCTCAAGTATTTGAAATACGTAATCAAATTCGAAACTTGAAACAAGGAGATGGTGCTGTCGCTCAATACTTCAATGCACTCAAAAAATTGTGGCATGAAATGGATCTGTTCACTTTTTGTGAATGGAAAGATCCAGCTGATGGAATCTTGTATCGCAAGATGGTGGCAAAGGAACGAGTTTGACTTTCTCGCTGGTTTTAATCAAAGTTTGGACGAGGTTCGTGGACGTATTTAAGGGATGAAGACGTTACCACCAATCGATGAGGTTTTTGCGGAGGTTCGTAGAGAGGAAAACGGAAAAGGGTGATGCTTCACACATTACCTTTTACAGAATTCGGCACTTGCCACACGCACTCCAAAAAATCTTATCGATCCTCATATGAAGAATGGCAAACCTTGGTGTGAACGTTGTGAAAAACCTTATCATACTATTGAAACTTGCTGGAAATTACATGGTAAACCAGCGAATTGGGTCCCAAACAAATTCAGAAACCGAGAAAAAAAGGGGCTTCAAGCTTCAGCCAACCCGCACGTAGATGAGAACCAATCTGCAGCAGGCTTCTCGAAGACGCAAATGGAGAAACTTTGTAAATTCTTTTCTGGCGCTACTGGATCTTCCAACTTGGCTGAGAAAGGTACCAAATTCACAGCCCTCAGTGACCTAACTGCAAGAGGTGAAACTTGGATCATAGATTCTGGTGCTTCAGATCATATGTCATCCAGTAATAATTTGTTTTTATCATATCTTCCCTTACAAGTCCCCAAAAGGTTAAAATTTCCGATGGATCGTATACTCCTGTACATGGTGTAGGAACTGTTTTACTCAGCCATTCGATTATTCTTAAGGATGTTTTGCATGTTCCTAATTTGTCCTGCAATTTGTTGTCCATCAGCAAACTTTCAAAGGATTTGAATTGTGTTGTTAGTTTCACATCATCTACTTGTACTTTTCAGGACCTGATCTCAGGGAAGAGGATTGGCAGTGCTAATGCAAGCTCTAATCACTATTACTTTCGGGATGAATCTATCGTGAGTCACCATGTTCAAACAGCCGTTGGGAATTCTCCCCTTTCTCGCAAACAATACATATTATTTTTGCATTCCAGGCTAGGGCATCCAAATTTTTTGTATTTAAGATGTTTATTTCCTAATTTATTTCAAAATAATGATTTGTTTCAATGTGAAATTTGTCAATTGGCAAAACATACACGTGTTCCTTTTCCTCCTCATTCATATAAATCGTCTAAACCGTTTGCTCTAATTCATAGTGATATTTGGGGACCTTCTCGAGTATCTACTACTTCCAATCGACGACGGTTTATTAATTTTACTGATGATCATACTCGTGTCTGTTGGGTGTATCTTTTAAGGGAAAAATCGGAGGTTGAACAAACCTTTCGAAACTTTTATTCCATGATCAAAACGTAATTTAATGCAAATATAAACATATTGCGTACAGATAATGCAACAAAATTTTTCAACTCTATACTTAACAAATTTTTAGTGAGAATGGTCTCATTCACCAAGGTTCTTGTGTTAATACACCCCAACAGAACGGAATTTCAGAAAGAAAAGATCATCATTTATTTGGAAGTAGCACGAGCTCTCTTATTCATATCACATATCCCTAAATTTTTTTGGGGGGATGCCATTCTCACAGCATGCTATTTGATAAATAGAATGCCTTCTTGTGTCTTAAAGTTTCAATCTCCTCTTGATCGTCTTCATCAATCATATCCAGAACATAGGTTGTCATCTTCCTTAGACCTCAGAGTGTTTGGCTGCACTGCCTTTGTACATATACATGATCAAAATAGGAGTAAATTAGATCCTCGATCTCATAAATGCATATTTCTAGGATATTCTTCGACCCAAAAGGGTTATCGGTGTTATTCGGTTGATACAAAACGATATTTTATTTCTCGGGATGTTACCTTCTTTGAGACACAAGCATTATTTCCAAAAGGACAGTCTACCTCTTTCCATAATGAAGAAGAAAAAAATTCAGATACAGTCCTTCCGAATGCTTGGGAGTATCATTGGAATCTCTCTACTCTTCCTACCCCTTCTCCTCCTCCAAGTCTGTCAACGGCAGGGGGAGAATTACTATAGCCGTTTCCTTTGCATTTCTCACGAAAGAAACATCCAGATATAGTGGTAGAACAAAAGACTCTTGGCAGCCAAGTCTCCAACTTAGAGTTTCGGTCTGTTGATACTATAGACGGTCCGCAGAATATATATGGTCCGCATAATGATGCCTCGTGTCCAGACTTAGATGTCCCAATTGCATTACAAAAGGGAACCAGATCCTACACTCAATATCCAGTGGCTAATTATGTGGCATATGAACATTTATCAGCTTTGGTTCAGGCACTAATCTCCAATCTATCAAGTGCAGAAGTCCCAACCACAATACAAGAGGCTTGGAACGATTTCAGATGGAAACAAGCTGTCCTAGAATAAATGCGGGCACTGGAAATGAATGAAACTTGGGACATTGTTCAAAAACCCAAGGATAAATCCTTGTTGGTTGTAGATGGGTCTTCACAATTAAATACAAGGCTAATGGCTCAGTTGAACGTTACAAAGCAAGATTGGTTGCGAAGAGATACACACAAACCTATGGTGTGGATTATCAAGAAACCTTTGCACTAGTTACAAAGATCAATACAATACGAGTTTTATTATCCTTGGCAACAAACCTAGATTGACCACTATATCAACTGGATGTAAAAAATGTCTTTTTGAATGGGGATCTAGAAGAAGAGGTATACATGGAACTATCTCCTGGTTTGGATGAAGAAAGGAAGAGTGGTAAAGTTTGCAGGTTAAAAAAATCTTTGTACGGTCTGAAGCAATCTCCACGAGCATGGTTTGACAAGTTCACTAAAGTGATTCTAAAACTTGAATTTCTACAAGCTCATACTGATCATACCCTATTTTACAGAAACAAGGATGTAAAAATAACGATTCTCATTGTTTATGTATATGACATTGTTCTTACTGGAGATGATTTATATGAAATGGAGAGGCTGAAACTGAAACTTGCAGCTGAGTTTGAAATGAAAGATTTGGGAAAATTGAGGTACTTCCTTGGCATGGAAGTGGCAAGGAGCAAATCTGGAATCTCGGTGTCTCAACAGAAATATGTGATTGATCTTTTGAATGAAACATGAATGCTAGGATGTAAACCGGTTGACACACCCATGGATCCAAATCAGAAATTGAGAGAAAAAGTGAATGGTTCCCCTGTGGAGAAAAGAAGATATCAACGTCTAGTAGGGAGACTAATTTATCTTGCTCATACTAGACCAGACATAGCTTTTTCAGTGATTTGTGTAAGCCAGTTTGTGCGTATCCCATCTGAAGACCACATGACAGTCGTCTATCCAATATTAAGGTACCTTAAGGGGACACCAGGAAAGGGACTTTTCTTCAAGAATACATAAGCAAGAAATGTTAAAATATTCACTGATGCAGATTGGGCCGGATCAGTAAGTGATACAAGATCCACATCAGGATATTGTTCCTTTGTCTGGGGAGTTTGGTAACTTGGAAGAGTAAAAAACAACTATTAGTAGCAAGGAGCAGCGCAGAAGCTGAATTAAGATCAGTTGCTCATGGTATGTGTGAAGCCTTATGGGTGAAAATGTTACTTGGAGAAATGAAAATGAATGCAAGTATGCCATTGAAACTATTTTGTGATAACAAGGCTGCAATAAACATCTGTCACAACCAGTGCATCATGATCGAACTAAACACGTTGAATTTGATCGACATTTTATTAAAGAGAAGATCGATGAAGGAACCATCAGCATAACATATATTCCATCTTCGGAACAAACTGCCGATATCCTAACAAAGGTGCTTTTTAGGCCATTGTTCGAAAAAATGGTTGACAAGCTAGGATTGTATAACTTGTACATTCCAGCTTGAGGGGGAGTGTTGATAAGGTTGTTAGTGTTGATAAGGTTGTTAGGATAAGTAAAATGCTTTATCTTGTTATTTAAATTAGATTGATATCTTATCATTAGTGGTAGAAATATTCTATATATTCTGCAGTACTTTGAGATTGTAATCATCTTTTATTATTCAGAAAGTTAGAAACTTTGAATAAAACAAAGAAGGCATTTATGCTTTACTGATCAACCTGTTCCATCAGCCTTTAGACATGGTACTATTTGTCATAAATTGTGGTAATATAATCTGCCACAAATATCATCTATTACAAACAATTATAATCGAATTGTCTTACATAAAAAATATAGAGTACGACAAATAACTATTATTTGTCCTATAAAGTCGAAATAAAAATATAGCAAGAGTTTGAGAACATTGTATCTAACATGCATACTACTATATTGCTTCCTTGCATGTCCTGCGATTATGCCCTGGTTTGTGACACTGTGAACATTTTGTAACATGTCGTTTTTTTACTTGAAAAGGAAATCTTTGTGTCCTTCTACGACCTAGCTGGATCGGACATCCAGTGTTATAACTATATCGTCATTAGAATGTTGTAAATATGTATATATGTCAAACATTGGGATTGGATCCATAAGTTTTCCGATAATTTTCAACTTTGTAGCAAGTATGACTAAAATCATATTTGATTCAATCGCAGCAGAAGCTTGGTTACAAGGGATCCCTTTAATTTTCCACAGTCAGCTACATGAGCAACTCCAGTTTTCAAAATCTACTGCACAGCTTTTATCACCATAAAAAACCTCAAAAATCCATGAACTTGACCTGTCAACCTTCAGATTCCGAGATTTAATGTAGTTCTTTAACAAATTATTTTCTAGCTTAGAGCATAGATTTCCAATCATTACCAGGGATGGCTCTCGTCGATTATTTAACATATTCATAATTTTTATAAGTATACTAATCGACCATGGCAACAATCGAAAAAAAACCATGCAGGTTTAACTCAACTATTCAAACATTCTGCTGCTTGATTGTTGTTGATTATATCCATCATTTTTCAGAAAATAAGCAATTTTCCTAATTTTCGGGATATGGATTTATAATAAATTATTCTGCAAGAGGAATTGACTAGTTTATACTAGTAATATGACCAATAAACTCATTCTCTGTTGTCGTGTACGCTACTTTGTGGTATACGGATTCCCAATTTTTGTTTTTGTTGTGCAATGGATACTTTCTTCAATATCTAAAATTTAAATAACAACACATAAAAATCTCATATACAAAAAGATATTGTAGGGTATGGGATGTATCTTGTTTAACAGCTAAATAAGTAAGATCGTATGAGAACTAGCAAAATCATATATAAGCGGCAATTTGTGTTTATCATAATTAAGTGTTGTGCGAAATGTTACGATATTTAAGACAACATACATCATAATATAAAACTTTGTGACACAAAAAACGTTAAGCAAGTAAATGGACCAAAATGAATTTTGCACAAGTATTTTATAATTTTGCAGTGCCTCATGGTAAAAATAATCATTAGAAAATCAACGAATTTACACAAAAACTATCACTAGTGATTTTAATGAAAATCAATTTTCTCAACACTTGAGAAAATAAAACGCTTTCTAAAACAACCAACAACACTAAAACACAATTAAGGAAGCAAAAACATGATGCCAAAAACTAGAGCAACAAAAACAAATCTTCAGCCAACTCTTTCACATATGTGTCTGCAGATTTCTCCAACAATCACGGCAACACGTGAAACATCACTCTTCAAAACAGAAACGTCCTTCTAGTATGTTTTTCTCTGAAATCCACAACATGCAAAGTGCACACGATATGCAGCCACAAAAACTTCCAAGTGAAGAATGAAAACAAAACGGTCTTGAGAGCAATAGAATTTAAGCACGAAAAGGAACGATCGCTCTCTTTCCTTAACTTGCTTCTTTTATTTATAGTTGTCTTATCTTCTAGGATTCACCTTCAAAGAAATCTATAAGATATGGAAATCAAGAATTCTATTAGAAACAATCTCTTTTTAAATCAATATTATCATATCTTAAAAATCATTATCATAAATATCATATCTAGAAAGACAAAACCATTAATTCAATATCTCATGAAATCTTATCTATAAGAAAGTTAAATTTAAAAATTATTTCAATGGATAAATTATATCTTGTAATCCAAGATAATTTTTCATTTCAATCTCCTCATTTTTGTCTTTCTAGACAAAATCAACACAATCACCATGTTCTCCCCCTAAATATGACAACATTTATTTTCCTAAATTTGATCAAGTTAGAATACGTGTTATCAGAAATGTTAGCAACACAGAAGACAAAACATGACAAGTTAAATTTTTTACTGAATAAATTTTCAAATATAACACAAGGAAGAACATTAAAACAGAAAAACAAAATAACATAAACATATAAGATGATCACAAAACATTATGAGGAATCACTGATCATTGTCAATTTCATCTCCTTTCTGAGTTACAGATGGGCCAACGCCATCACCATCAGTTTTTTCTTGTGCATGATCTCCCCCTTTTTGTCCAGAATGGACATCTACTTCCAGTTCTACCCGATAAGAGGCAACAAGATTTTCATAGTATGCCAAGTCAGTCTTGGCTTGAACAATCTTTGCAAAGGTGTAATAAATTTGTACCTGGATGACAGCAGTGGACAGCATCACATGTCCGGTGTGTGTGTGTATCAGGAGTGGCTTGGGGAGTGTCTTCTACAGTAGGAAAAGTGTGCGAAGCAGACCAAGGAAGATCAATCTTCCGATTTCTCTTGAAGAGGGCAGGAACAATTTTCATCAGTTAGTTGACATCTGATGATTGTTAATCAATATCTTGAATGAATACTTGAGATTCAAGGATGCCATAAATAAGCGATGGAAATGGCAGCTTGGAGGACTTCATTCCGCCTTTAGAAAATTGGAGCACAGTCTTGAATACCAGCCGTCCAAAGTTAAGCGTGCTAGTCCCAATTGCAAACAATGCCAGCGCTTGGAATTCTGTTAGCACCGTGGAGTTAGTAGACGATGACCAGTTCCGATGGCAACTTTATGAAGCACAGAGTAAAGTGAAGTGAGATTCACAGCAGAGAGGCCTTCTTGGTGCGCAAGAAACTGTTTGATCAATTCTCCTGTCAGTACTGAAGTCACCTCGTGGAGGTCTATCTGAGGGCCATCGGCAATCTCGGGGGTGCTATAATAGGCGTTGATGACATTAGGATTGAAATTGTACACTCTGTTGCGAAACAAATACTCGGCCGTACTTTGCAGACCTCTCATCACTTACTCTCGGTGATATGTTGGTATAGATCTCAAGCACAGGTCTGCGACAGAAAAGTATTACAACAGAGACTGTAGATAACATACCTCTTGATTTGAGAAAATTAAGCATATTGTTTCTGAAATATGCTTCAATGTCGATATTTCTTTCTTCAACAAAGTCCTGGTTTGCATAGAGTGACCATTGTGAATGAGCCATCTCGGTGTAGAACTTGGTACTGAAGGTTCTGTTCAAGTCCTAGTCGCTGAGATCAGTGTTTTCCAGAGTGTCCTCAAGGTCTTCGGCAGCATCTGCATTAGTAAGAGAATCTTCAATGCTTTCATCATCCATAGCAGTAGCCTCATCAAGGACTTCATCAGAGCTGTTAGAAGATGAGGAAGAGTCTGAACCTTCGAGACGGTTGTCCTCATATCCTTGCATCATTTCAGGATCGGACTCTTCATCAGAGATTTTTGCAGTAGATGAAGGAGCAGACTGCCTCATCATCATAGTCGTCTCCAGAGGTATTGTAGAGGTCAACAAGTGAGGGTCAATCTGAGGTCTCACCCTTGTGACGAAACCTTTTGTTGGGAGTGAGGTTGGGATTATAGCCAGCCTGACTCTTTGATCTTCTGGCAATAGGTTCTGATGGAAATAATTGATTTAGCACCAAATAATTTGGGGGATTTTCCACATCAAATGCATTCCCCAGCTCGCCTGGGGCTATTGTTTCGAGAGGAATTAGTGTTTCCGCACTAGGGACGATTTGCAGGTTTGAAGTAGTGGGTGTTTCAGTAGATGTTGCGGGTGCAGTGGCAACATCCTCCCTATGACCCATCTTGCTTCGGATGTCCAGTGGATCGTAATTGTGTCCTGACATTGTAGATTTCATAGGTGATTAAACAAAAGTGATGAGTATTTGAAAGTATTGCTAAAACAAACCAAGGGAATAACAAACAATTTTGCCGAGAATTTTCAGAAAACGTGAGTGACAGTGTAAGCCGTTGTGGGTTAAAGACATCCAGTGTAACGGTAATAAAATTAAAAACCCATCAAATCCTAACAGAATGCTCGGTTAGTTTGTAACCGTAAAAATTCCAACGGGTGAAAAATCTGGCCGAAAATCTTGCTACGTGATCTCATCCAGCATAATTGTTCTTCAAAAATTAATTACAGATTTAAATTCCTCATCAACCAACCCACTAAACCATCAGAAATCAAAGACATTCAATTTCTAGGAAAATTGTGTTCTTCACCTTATTTTCTTTGTTTAAATACTCATACCCTCTTGACTCAACAATATTCACAGTAATATATGTAGGCATGTCTTAATTAACCCGGACGCTAATTCATTTCTTAATCGTTCTTGGGAATAATTTAATCAATTAAATAAATCGGGTCTAAATTTTTTTTTAAATACAAATGCGGAAACGTAATGTAATCAATCTGATATACATATCAAAAGTAATGTATATGTCTTGTACTCAATACATTAAAATTAAACTAGGGTTCAACTACTATATAACAAGTGCTGAAGCCTATCTACTTCTGATCCGGATCTCCACGCTAACTTGTCATCTCTCATCCTCTTCTTGACCCTGATCCTGTCCCATCTGTTGTCATGCACACATACAAACACGACAACAGCCAGATAACTCCGGTGAGAATATAATCTAGTATAAACAATGTAAACATGCAATCATATAAAAATATATATAAAAGCATATAACAGTTATCAATAACATGTATCAAATCCGAAAACATGAATGATGTAAAACTGTAAATAAACTCATGACTCGTCATCTCAGACTTGACTCATCTCTAATCTAGGGATCCCGATCTAACACAGACTTTGGTATTCTGTATCGAATCTCTGCAATAGAAGTCGATCTACTCCTACGAAACATCGATACACCAAAAGTCTAGTGTCTTGGCGGTTCTGTCGAAGACTTGGCGGCTCTGCCAATGACTAGGCGCATCTGCCTAAGACTCTAACTCATGCTTTGCTATAACTCAATAGACTAAGCATATCAATCTCATGAATTGCAAATACCAATGGAATAAAGTAAAGTATGTGGTTTTGGGAAACTCAAGTCAAATCAAACGCGAGTCGTATCTTCCCACTTCAACATTGATTTATACCTTTCTTTCTATTGATCTGACTCTGTCGAAGTCTTGAATTCGAATCTGTCAATTACTCAATCTGGCAATGACAATATCGAGGAGTACAATATCAATAGACCACTCAAATCAATATTGAATATAATCAGAACTCAATCAAATTCTGTTTCAACGACATAACTGCACAATTTCAATATACCCAACGATACAAATCAACAGATATCAATTCTCACAGCTCATAATCGATAACAATACAAATCTGATATCAAATCTCAATCAAATCCATTTTGAAAATCATAACAATTTCATAAAATGTATGTTCTTCAATCCGGTTTCGATTATATAATGTCTATTATATCATTAACACCATATATGAACCATATCCGATTCCTTCAATATCATAATTTCAAATCATATCGCAACATAATAAAACCTACGTCCAATTGAAGCTTTCGTTGATAGGAACACGGTACTGCACTCGGATTCAAAATCAGACGGACGGATCTTTCGCAATTATAAATCTAAAATATAAAAAGGTGTAAGGATTTTCCACAACTTTCTCCGTTCTTCTTCTGAAAGTTTTGAGGGAAAATGAAAGTTTACATATCATATATGCATGGCAAGGATAGGTGGCTTCCTCTCACGCATATGCGCGACCCTCCTCGGCGCATATGCGCAAGACACTATGTCTCAGCGCGTGTCTTCTCGGCAACTCGCGCATATGCGCGCCCTCACCCGGTGCATATGCGCAAGGTTCTTTGCAACTCCCTGCCATACTCGCGCATATGCGCGGGTCTATGTCACGCATATGCGCGAGGTTCTCTGCCTACCTCGCGCATATGCGCCCTGTCCGGTCGCGCATATGTGCGAGGGGTTCAGTCCTCGCACATAATTCGTGTCTTCGCTCGTCTTTCTCGGTCTGATCCGTTCTGTCTATAATCACATCAATTTATCAACAAATCATTTCACATAACAATAATCAAAATCTCGGGACATAATATAACAGAACTAGAAACATGAAAACAAGTATGAGATATGTTCACACATGAAGTGTTTTCGCAAATGTTGGCAACATCTTCTGACAACACGTCCAATTCCAAAAATTTTGATTCTTATGCACACTTAGAGATTTATTAACTTTCTGACCATAGAAGTGGTAGCTACCACACTAGAAGAACGGTCTTCTTTAGGACTTCTCTAGGTTGCTTTTTCCAATTTTTTCTATTTTGACTTCTGTTTAAATTCAGAAGATGTAGCTCCGACACTAAAAGCACAGTCTTCATTGGACTCTTTTAGATAGCTTTTTCCAATCTTTTCTTTTGATACAGAGCATATTCATAATTTATTTATTTTTACTCAATCTTCTCAAGTGACCTTTCGTATGGGTCAATGTCATGATCATCCTTCAACTACTTTGTGATTTAATCAGATTATTAATCATGTCCATGTGTTTTAAATAAAATAAGAAATTGTAAGTGCACCAGAAGATTATGCAACATTATTTCAACACATCGTATCACAGTATGAATGAAATGCAAAATGCACAAGTCCCAAAAATGCTCATTCATGTTAGATGTTGTCCGAGATGTTGTGTAACGCCCCGAAAATTTAAAAGTCCAAGCGAACCACATGCACGCAAGTTATTAAATTCTCTTGTATTTTAATTAAATGTTTTTATTACATTAATTAATTTTGTTGTGCATATTTATATGTTTAAAATATATTGTTGTACATAGTTGCATTAAAATATATTTTTAAAGGTTATTCGAGTTGGGATCGAGGAACGGAGACCGATGGCTGAAAATAGAAAAATGCTTTTATTAAATAATTATTTTTAATTATTTAAATTGAGGGGATGCTTTTTCTTATTTTTAAAAATGTGGGGTTTTGAGGTGATTTTATACGCCGGGACGTAATTTTTATCGGTGTTGGATTTTCAACAAAAATACGAATTTATGGGCAACCCGGCTAATAAACTCACAAAATTATTTAAACAAAACTATTTTTAAAATTCTAATTAACCACTAACGGGCCTAAATTGCCTACTTAATAGGCCTAAGCCTAATTAGTGATTAATTAACTATAAAATATGTTAAACCCTCCCCATTATCACCATAATCCCCACGCCTACAATCTGAATTCTCACCAAAAATCTCTCATACTCTACACGACACACACCTCAAGGTTGATAGAAAAATTCAAAAGCTTTAAGGGAGTTCAAGCCAAGGTCGTTCGTCGTCGTTCTTCGCAATCGTCAACGGATAATCGTGCGTTCAAAGGCACGTCATATTCTCCTTTTACTCATCTTTCACACCATATTATGTGTTTGATACATGATTGCATGAAAAACATGATACAACTTTTATATTTTCGTTTTTATGGTTATACATGCACAAAACAAGAGTTTTTCTTTTTTAAAACTCTTCATAATGATGCACAAAGGGGCTGCCATGGTAGGGGTACTTGAAGGGATGTATTTCCACATGTTTAAAGGTCCCTAGGTGTATGTTAAAAGGCTGAAAAAAATAGGGAAGGAATAAAAACGAAAATAGACTCCTTAAGGGAAAGGACTCTTCGACTAGGAGTCTTTGAGGGTCACGGCTGCTAGATGCGGTTAGGGAGGATCCACTAGACCTAATTGGGCTGCATAGGAGGGATGGGTAGAGGCTGTAAAATCCAAGAATTTTAAGCTTTATCATTTAAGTTTTTATCACGATAGTATATTTTGGATGCCAGGATTTATCTCATTTGAGGATGTGAGATTTGTAAGATTTTACCAAGATTGAATAATAATAATATCGTGTATATTATTTGAAATTTCGCAGATAAATGTCTAAGATTTGAGTTGATATGGAGATACCGGGATACAAATCAGACAAATGATAATATAATCTCTAGAATTCGAAATTTATCAGTGTATATATATGCAAATTTCGAGATTTGCATGGGATAAAAGATTTAAATTTCGAACAAATGACGGATAGATATATCACGATTCGAGATAAAAGATTTAAGTCAGATTTCAACGCGATATCACTCGATCCCGATAGCAGCCAACCCCTATAAATTGGAGGGCCCTGTATTCGAAAATCACACCTCACACAACACACTCAAATTTTCGAAAATAGTGCCTAGTCTCCTTAGGAATTTTCGAGCACAGCGAAGCGCTGCCGCAGTCCAGCCACCGTGGTTTTCACGTTTTTCTTCAAGAAGTTTAAAGTAAGTGGGCTATTTTTAATGTTAAAAATTTAGGTTATGCATATGGGATTTTTTCGAAATTTTGAAAGAAAATTTAAGAATCGAGTACAATATTTCTTCTACCCCGTTCTTGTATTGTCATACGTTTTTAGCACTGTGAGAAGTCAACCGTATATGGGTGGTAATCCCAACTATGACGTACCCTTACGCGGTGGGGGACATAACCGCTATACGGCCTCGCACCCTTAGAGGAGTAAAAATTAGGGACTGACGTCAGTAAACCATAGAAGATAGATAAATCGCTGTGCTTGGTAAAGGTTATGCATGTGAACGTTATTATGCCAGTATGTGTTTTCTTTTGAAATTTATGCATGTTGTTTTATTGTGCTCAATATTCCCCCACTTGCTGAGTATTCCCCAAATACTCACCCCCCTTACAACCTTCCCAAATAAGCCCGAAGAAGAACTCGAGGATGAGGAGTCCGAACAGTTTTGGGGATGGTGAACACTAAAGGAATTTAGTTCAAGTTATTTTTTTTCGGTTCCACATTATAAACTCTGTCGTTTTAGTTATTTCATTTGTCAGTTGTAAAGAAAATGGTGTTTTTTTTGCGAATTTATGAAATAAACTGGTTTCGGTTTATACTGTGCTACGAGGCTGGTTGTTTTTCGATTGTGTGATTGATGAACAACGCCGGTGTCGACCAACCCCGGTCTCGGGGCGTGACATTTTAGTGGTATCAGAGCCGCCAGGTTCATAATCCGAGTGGGAAAAATCGAGTTTAAAAAAAAAAATTTCGGCCAAATAGCCCCTACGCGCGCCGCCGCGTTTTTCGCTGATTCCGGCCGCTGCCAGTAGTGTTTCTTTGATCGAAGACCAGATATAGGACCGCCTTGATGAGACGAACAAAAGCCCTTAAATAATTTCAGATTTTTGCGTTCGGATGCAATAGGAATTTCAGATCTACGGATTTGGCGTATGAACCCTAACCCGAAAATTATTTTGTCCAATTACCCTATCAATCTTACTCCGATTTTCAATTAATTTTACCCAAACAATCTACGATCCATGGGTAACTTTTCCCAACAATAAATTTTGGGATCGGATCAAGAAATCAAAACGCCCCAATTTCAAGGGAGTTGACCGATTTTGAGCGAGTTCCGGCCAAATTAGGCAGTTTTCCGACCGATTCTGGCCATGCCGTCACCGCTTCCGTAACCTTTACCCCGTCGCCGACATACTCCTCTGCTCCGACCGTACTCCGGCGAGTCAACCCGGCGAATCAACTCGGCCGAATCATCGAGTCAACCCGCCAGCTTTAACCTCCTATTTTCGGAAATTTTTCTAAAAATGCATATATATTTCGATACCCTGCTCTATTAGTTCTTGATATTTATTTTATCCTATTTTTGATATTCTGAGCATTTCCTTTCTTTATTGTTTCAGGAAATGGCTCGTTTCCGTGTCACCGCTCGTAAGAAAGTGACCCCAATTACTCTTAGGGAGACGACCCAGCTGGATAATCACCGACCTCGCACGCGCGCTCAGGCTGCTATACGTTTAAAAGAATTGGCCCTCATGAACCTGGATGCGACTATCAAGAGGCTGAGAGCTAGTAATCTCGAGAGGAGGCAGCAAGTGGAAAATCTCACTACCAAACTAGAGGCAGCCGAGAAAGGATTGACGAAGTCTTCCAAATATTCGAGCTCACTAAGGAGCAAAATTCCGAGCTTCGAGACTCGTTAACCATAGCAATGGGTCAAGCCAAGCAGGCTAGGGAAGAAATGGATAGGCGCACCGTGGAGTTAACTGATGCACGACTAAAGGACAAGAAGAGGATTGATGAGTCATGGGGCATGATGATGAAGTTGTCTGAGAGTAATCAAAGGCTATCCAAGGAAGTGGACAAAGGTAAAATGAAGAAAAAAGAGCTCCTCGAGAAAAATAAGGCAAATGGTATACATGCAAGAAATGAATTGAATGACGCGATAGGAAAGATTCTGACCCACAGGGAACAGATTGCTGAGTTGGAATCGGAAAATCATAGTCTTCAGATGCAACTGGCAGATTTCTTAGACCCAGAGATGCCTGATGACCCCGAGGAGGAAGAAGCCCCACCTGATGTGGCAATGGAAAATGGCGAGATAGCAGATTAGAACGTTTAGTGGACCATTTTTTTTTTAGTAGTTTCTTTCCGTTGTTGCTACATTTTCTTTGTTCAGTACATTTTTATTTTATCTAGATTGGTCATGTTCACTTATTTTTCTGTTTGAGAAATCAATAAAATATTTTATTTGTTCCATTGATTTCAATTTACTTCTACGCCATTATTGCATGAATCCTACCAGTACAAATTCTTAGATCTTGTGATTGTAGGAAATGGCCGGCAGACCCCCAAGACAGAACCGCAACCCGCGTTACGCTAATACCGATCGCGGAAAACAGGCAAGGAAAATAGACAGGAAAACAGGCAAGGAGGACTCGACAGGGAGACTGTCAACCCCCGCCTGCCATCAATCTAAGCCGAGCCGATCTTATGGCCATAGCCACCATAGTGGCCCAACACTTGCAAGGATCGGGCAAATCCGAAACGCCAAATCAACCACCACCTCCACCACACCACACCGAATGGAATAAAATTCCATTACGGCATCCTTCGTCAAGAACAGGTGTCCGACTTTCAGAGGGGATGCCGATCCTGAAATTGGCCAGAGGTTGGCATAAAGAGCGTGAGACTCAAATGCGACTATTGGAAGTCCCCCGAGGGCACTCAAAGTAGATGTGGTTGTGCCTTTCTTAGAGGATAGAGCAGCTAAGTGGTGGGAAGCAGTCTCACCAGCCATGATCGCTACCGAGACCAGTCACATGGCAGAACTTCCGAGAGACATTTCTGGAAACAGTACTACCTAGCAAAGTCAGATTGCAGAAGTTGAGTGAATTTGAAAATCTCACTCAAGCTCCAGATATGTCCGTAGTGGAATACACATCTCAGTTTAATGCCCTTGGGTTCGTATGCTCCGGCAATCATGGCGGACGAAATTTTGAAGCTTGCACCGGTTTAAGAGAGGATTGAACAGTCGAATCCAGTCAGCCTTAGCAGTTTATCAGCCCGCCATTTTGCAGATCTTATGGGCGCAGCTATTCGAGCTGAAACCGAAATTCGCCGAAGAGAGGGGAGAATATAAGACAAGCGCCCTCTTACTGGTCAGTCTTCACAGGTGGACAAAAGTTCAGGAAGCCCAGTCAATCAGGCGGACCTTCTCCAGGGCAACCCTCCACGGCAAACCACCAAGGACTCAAGTCGTGCCCAACATGCAATTTCAGACACACAGGGGAGTGCCGAAGAGCTAGTGGTGTGTGCTTCGGATGTGGGAAATCAGGGCACCGAATCGCAGAATGTCCTACTGCCGCCAATCAAGCAGCCGGGCCCAACAAAGGAACTGGGTCGAAGGTGGGAGCTAACCCCAACAAACCAAATGAGAATAAGCCTAATGCCAGGGTATTCGCTATGAATCAGGAAGAGGCGGACGACGCCAATGAAGTCGTATCAGGTACCATCTTACTTCAAAAAGTACCTGCCTATGCATTGTTTGACTGTGGTGCTACGCACTCTTTTGTGTCTAAGAGGTTTGCTACAGAAAGTAGGACTTAAGCCCGAATCTCTAACTGAACCTTTTCGGATAGCCACACCTACGAGTAAGACAATAGGAACACTCATGGAAATTCACAAGGATTGTAAGATCGGTATCGTTAATCAGACTTTCAGTGCCGACTTGATACAATTGGTTATGGTCGATTTCGACATCATTCTAGGGATGGATTGGTTAGCCAGTAATAATTCCATAGTGGACTGTAAAGGGAAAAGAGTTAAGCTCCGAACCCCAAATCAGGCAGAGATCGTGTATCATGGTAAATCCAAGGAACGAAAATCACTCCTTTCCACTTCCCAGGCATGGAAGGCCATGAAATCCGGAGACGATATCTACCTAGCAATGGTCAACGAAGTGCAAGGAGAAGTCGAAATGAGGATAGAAGACATCCCAATAGTATGTGAGTTCCCGGATGTTTTCCCAGAAGAACTCCCAGGGACAGTTCCAGACCGCGAAGTTGAGTTCGAAATTAATCTGGTTCCTGTGCAGCACCAATCTCTAAAGCACCTTAGAGGATGGCGCCAGCTGAACTCAAGGAGCTAAAAGAGCAACTCCAAGAATTGCTGGACAAAAAGCAAATTCGACCTAGTGTGTCCCCATGG